>NW_024379311.1:102500-107317 GCF_016835505.1 Polypterus senegalus
CATTTACCTAATTTCGCTCTGAGCTGAGCTCATGCTAACGCCATCTTTTGAAGCAACTGATGCCACACTGCCACCAAATACTCAGAAAAATCCACAAGTTAATACACACGCTGTCTCTAGAGTTTCTCCACACTGAATCCTCCAGGCACTACTTACACAAGGTTACATTGCCAATCGTGTTACGCTATTTTTAAAATCTTTCCTTTCTTAGCACAAGCACAGCTGAGAAGCTTCATGCATGTGCTCCATAACGCGTTAAAAATAATGCATTTAATCACACTTTGCATTACAAGCAAAGGGGAACTTTTGTCAATGCATGATTTCCTTGTACACCAATTACTTTGATCAGTGCATCCCTATTCATTTTACCCTCGCACCACCTTAGTTTGAGAAGAAGTATGAAAAATATGAGGTTAACACAGAAAAACAGATCACCAATTCAAGCTTTATTATTAATCGATTCACCATCAATAATTGTTTTGGTAAAAGCCATACTCAGTGTAATCCTCTTCCATTTTATAATTTTTCCGCCACTAGCCATGATTAAATGAACAGTAAAAAGTAAGAGCTGAAGTGAGGGTGACTTATTTAGGCTGGCATATATATGACAGCAACACTCATGACAATGTCAATCATGTTACGCTATTATTAAAATGTTTCCTTTTCTTTTCATTACTTTAACACACTACTTCCGCTGAGAGGCGCTGGTATTTTGCTATATATATATATATATATATATATATATATATGAATGACCTCCAAAGAGCGCTGAGACTTTTGATATAAATGAACGTGTCTGCAAAAACTGAGCACTTGGTGCGCGCGCATAGCTGTGCCGGCCTTTGAGACGCTGACTGCGCTTTTGCCTTAAGTCAAAGTGAGCACTTTTAATTTTTTTCACCCTCCCCCTGAGCTATAGCCCAGACAAGTGCAAACACGGGACCCCTTTTCTACACTGCTGCAAACTAATATTAAGGCGATTCGCACTTTCTTTTCAACGTGATGTCGATTATGAGGTCGCCAGCTGGATTATTAAGACACGCACACAGTGGAGGACTGACAGTGCCATCACAGCCGATTAATGGCAGGGACGCTCTACCAGTCTACACAAGACCCACCGCGACTGTCCCCAAAGGCGTATCATACAACGCCAGCGAACACATCTCTATACTATATAAAAGAAAAAGGCAACTTTCCTTTCTTTACACCTTTTATCCCAAACCAAAGCCTTTCTCTCTCTTAACACTGCAGAGGACACAAAACTAACTTTCTTTAATTGCTGGTAATGCCGGTAAGGCACATTACCACAGGCAGAAATTTGAACGCTCACATAGAAAATGTAATTTCTGTACCAAAGCCATCGTGTAAGCGCTTTCAAAAGGGATCTACTACCGAGAGATGATCCATATACATTTTAGCTGCTGTTAGTACTACTTACTTGTGTTACAGTCTTTAAAATGTAGTTTACCCGCAACCTCTCCAGTAGTGCTCAATGTACCTGTACTTCTAAAAACGTTAATGTTTTACTGTTTAATAACTTATAGACTATATTTTATTATTTTTCCCTTGCACTCAGTGACCAAAGCTATACACACACATATAGACACATACATATATATACCTGTGTGTATGTTTGTATGTATGTGTATATATATACACACACACACACATATTCTATATATATATATATATATATATATATATATATATATATATATATATATATGTATATATATATATATATATATATATACACACACACATATATATAATTTGTGTGTGTGTATGTATGTGTGTGTATATATGATGTAGATAGGTATGTATATATATGTCTGTATGTAGATATGTATATAGATATGTACATATGTATATAGATATGAAGATATGTATGTATATATGTATATATGTATATATACTCAGCAAAAAGAAATGTCCTCTGACTTTCAACTGTTTTTACTTTCAGTAAACTTAATGTGTAAATATTTGTATGAACACTAAAAGAGTCAACACCATAAGACATAAACTAAAAATGTTTCACAATGTGTCCCTGAATGAAGGGGAGGCTCAAAATCAAAAGTACCAGTCAGTATCTGGTGTAGCCACCAGCTTCTTGAAGTACTGCAGTGCATCTCCTCCTCATGGACTTGACCAGATTTGTCAGTTCTTGCTGTGAGATGTTACCCCACTCTTCCACCAAGGCACATGCAAGTTCCTGGACATTTTGGGGGTTATGGCCCCTAGCCCTCACCCCTGATCCAACAGGTCCCAGTCGTGCTCCAATTCCTTCGACGATAAACACGAATCCGTCCATCACCCTGGTGAGACAAAACCGTGACTCATCAGTGAAGAGCACTTTTGCCACTCCTGTCTGGTCCAGCGAAGGTGGGTTTGTGCCCATAGGCGTTGTTGCTGGTGATGTCTGGTAAGGACCTGCCTTACAACAGGCCTACAAGCCCTCAGTCCACCCTCTCTCAGCCTATTGCGGACAGTCTGAGCACTGATGGAGGGATTGTGTGTTCCTGGTGTGACTCGGGCAGTTGTTGTGATATTCAGATGTACCGATCCTGTGCAGGTGTTGTTACACGTGGTCTTCCACTGGAAGGATGATCAGCTGTCCTTCCTGTCTCCTGTAGCGCTGTCTTAGGCGTCTCACAGTGCTGGACATGGCAATTTATTGCCCTAGCCACTGTCAGCAGTCCTCATGCCTCCCTGCAGCATGCCTAATGCACGCTCACGCAGATGAGCAGGGACCCTGGGCATCTTTCTTTGGGTTTTTCACAGTCGGCAGACAAGTCTCTTTAGTGTCCTGCGTTTTTAGAACTGTGACCTTAAATGCCTACTTTTCTGTAAGCTGTTAAGGTCTTAACGACCATTCCACAGGTGCATGTTAATTAATTGATTATGGTTAATTGAACATGCATGGAAAACATTGTTTAAACCCTTTACAATGAAGATCTTTAAAGTTATTTGGATTTTTAAAACATTATTGTTGAAATACACAGTCCTGAAAAAGGGATGTTTTTTTGTTGAGTATATATGTATGTGTATATATATATATATATATATATATATATATATATATATATATATATATATATATATATATATATATATATAGACTCAAACTCATTATGACAGCAGTTTTATGCCATTGATTTCAGGGAAGATTGCTTTTCTCCTGGACAACTATATGCGTTAGATTCTCAAGAGTGAGCTCAAGCAGCTTCATCATATTACAACCAGAGTGCTGAACTGACAACGCGTATATAAAGAGAACTATAACAATCATAATAAACGAACAATAAAACAGTACAGAACCACGGAAGCAAGGAGAAATGGCCGGGCTTATATGGCGTTGGTTTATAAAGCAGTGGAAAAGCTGTGTGAAGGCAGCTACACACAAAGAGTAAGCTGCACATGTTTCACCCTAATTCTGGGCTCATTAGGTGTACACACTCACTGCACCCCTCTAAGGAACTCGATAAAATGTATGAGGTATAGCTCTGACAGTCTGTTATTTGACAGTATGTAGATATATATATATATATATATATATATATATATATATATATATATAGTATATATATATATATATATAGTATATATACAGTATATATATATATACAGTATATATATATATATATACACATATATATATATATATATATATATATATATATATACCCGATCTACATACTGTCAAATAACTAACTACATGTATCGTATAACACAAGAGGCTTTGCCTCTACCGCTGACATATATATATATACAGTATATATATATATACTGCTCAAAAGTATTAAAGGAACACTTTTTAATCAGAGTATAGCATAAAGTCAATGAAACTTATGGGATATTAATCTGGTCAGTTAAGTAGCAGAGGGGGTTGTTAATCAGTTTCAGCTGCTGTGGTGTTAATGAAATTAACAACAGATGCACTAGAGGGGCAACAATGAGATGACCCCAAACCAGGAATGGTTTAACAGGTGGAGGCCACTGACATTTTTCCTCCCTCATCTTTTCTGACTGTTTCTTCACTAGTTTTGCATTTGGCTACAGTCAGTGTCACTACTGGTAGCATGAGGCGATACCTGGACCCTACAGAGGTTGCACAGGTAGTCCAACTTCTCCAGGAAGGCACATCAATACGTGTCATAGCCAGAAGGTTTGCTGTGTCTCCCTGCACAGTCTCAAGGGCATGGAGGAGATTCTAGGAGACAAGCAGTTACCTCTTGAGAGCTGGAGAGGGCCATAGAAGGTCCATAACCCATCAGGAGGACCAGTATCTGCTCCCTTTGGGCAAGGAGGAACAGGATGAAGCACTGCCAGAGCCCTACAAAATGACCTCCAGCAGGCCACTGGTGTGAATGTCTCTGACCAAACAACCAGAAAGACTTCCATGAGGGGGACCCAAGGGCCCCATGTCCTCTATCGGGCCCTGAGCTCACTGCCCAGCAGCATGCAGCTCGATTGGCATTCGCCATAGAATACCAGAATTGGCAGATGCACCACTGGTGCCCTGTGCTTTTACAGATGAGAGCAGGTTCACCCTGAGCACGTGACAGAAGTGAAAGGGTCTGGAGAAGCCATGGAGAACATTATGCTGCCTGTAACATCATTCAGCATGAGCAATTTGGTGGTGGGTTAATGATTGTCTGGGAGGCATATCCATGGAGGGTCACACAGACCGCTACAAGGTTTCTACAAAGGCACCTTGGCTGCCATTAGGTATCAGGATGAAATCCTTGGACCCACTGTCAGACCCTATGCTGGGTATAGTGGCTCCTGGTGCACGACTATCCGCTCATGTGGGGGGT
>NW_024379312.1:0-8892 GCF_016835505.1 Polypterus senegalus
TTATCAATTTACCTGGGAATCATGTGGGCGCTCTTCTGCGGTTCCGTTGGGTGGAATCAATGGTTAAACTCACACCAGCCATGATTCTTTTAAAGGTAAGTGCAGGTAATTTGTATAGTATTTTACTTTATATTTTGTATTAATCATTTTTACATGAATAGTTTGGGTTTTGTGGAATGAATCATCTGAGTTTCCATTATTTCTATATGTGAAATTCGCTTGATATATGAGTGCTTTGGATTGCGAGCACGTTTCCAGAAAATGTTCATAACCCGAGGTTCCACTTGTATGTATTAATGTATATATATATTTTATATATATATATATATATATATCCAACACTCATGACAATGACAAAACAATTACATTTCAATCATGTTACATTATTATTAAAATGTTTCCTTTTCTTTTTCATTACTTCTTTAACACACTCTTCTCCGCTGCAAGTGCGGGTATTTTGCTAGTACTGTATATGGCAAACCCCTGCACTTCAACGACCTCTTTTAAATTTTTATTAAGAAGAAAACCTTTTAAACTGAGGAAATATACCAATAACTATCTTTTAAAGGGATCTCTTTGTATACCAGTTGTCAGTTCAGCATTCGGTTGTAATATGACCAAGTTGTGCACTGAGCTTACTCTTGAGAATGCAACGTATAGTTGTCAGGAGAAAAGCAATGTTGCCTCAAATCAATGGCAACCTTTTTAGGGTCTGTCCCTGAGACTTATTAATTGTCATCGTGAAGCAGAGCCTTACTGGAAATTTGAAGCATTTGAATTGAAATGGGAGATCAGGGGGTATAACGGTGATGCCAGGAATACATTCAGAGTGTGGCGCTCTGCTTTTTTTTTTGTTTAGCTGCCTTCACACACCTTCCCCGCTGCTTTATAAGCGAATGCCATATAAGGCCGTTGTTTCTCCTTGCAGCGGTTCTGTACTGTTTATTGTTGTTTATTACGATTATTATAGTTATTGTGTAACTATTTGAGACTTACTTTACTGTTCAGGTACCAATTTCCCTTTATTTAACCCAGCGGTTTTATGCGCTATTTTTGTTCGTTTATTACTATTATAGATATTTATTGATTCCTTCTTTGCTGACTGCCTGCTCATAAAAAAGCTCCGCTGGTTTTGTGAAGCAGCCTTTACACAGCTTCTCCACTGTTTTATAAGGGGAAAACCCGACATATAAGGCCATCCTTTTTCCTTGCTAAGGAAGCTGCCTTTTATTTAATCCACGGGTTCCCCGCTTTTTATTGTTCATTTATTATGATTTTATAGTTTTTCTTTCATATAGCTCGCTGTCAGTTTGGCACTCCGGTTGTAATATGAAAAAAAGCTGGAGCTCACTTAGAAACAACGATAGTTGTCAAAAAGAAAAACAATCTTCCTGAAATCAATGGCAACCTTTGTGGTCTGTCCCTGAGACTTATTACTTGTCATCGAAGCAGAGCCTTACTGGGAAAATTGGGGGCATTTGTTTAAATGGGAGATCAGAGGGTTTAGGGATGAAGAATACATTGAGTGTGGAGAAAATCTAGAACAGCGTGTGCATTAACTTGTGGATTTTTCTGTGAGGGATTTGGTGGCAAGTGCCGCAAGACCCCGTTAGCTGTGGAGCTCAGCTCGGAGCATATTCTTTTCCTACCTTCTCAATTGTGTAATGCATTTTTGGACAGGTTTGATTCATGGAAGTGATCACTCATGCTGCATTCAGTCAGTTCCGTGAGCTGCTCTCTTGTGTGATGTTGCGATGTCCGGGGTTTATTTAATGTTAGCTAAGACCCGGCACTTAAAAGTTCTCGCTACAGTAATTTTAACTCGTTACAAAGTGATCCAAAGTCTGTTTATACCTCACGTCTTCTCATTAAACTTGTATCTCGCGAATAAAGTATTCGGAAGGCATGACAACGGCAGCGAGCGTGTCTATAAACTTAATTTAAACTTACGGTTTAATGTGCTTTGTTTCCCCAGTTGCTGCACTTCTAAATAAACTTGTATGCGTTTTTCCAGCTCTTTTTGGAGCCCTTCCTTGTTTTCTACGTCTGTGTTCCCGTCAGTTCACATGATTACTGGAAGGCGTGATGATGTGACCGCAACTCCACCCCCGGCCATTGAGCTGAAGTCCATTTTCAGTATATGGGAAAAATAGGTTCCAGTTATGACCATTCAGGCGTAAAATTTCAAAATGAAACCTGCCCAACTTTTGTAGTAAGCTGTAAGGAATGAGCCTGCCAAATTTCAGCCTTCTACCTACATGGGAAGTTGGAGAATTAGTGATGAGTGGTAGGTCAGTGAGGGCTTTGCCTTTTATTAGTATAGATAGTCTTAACAGCAGCTCACTACTCAAAATGGTAAATGGTTGGAAGACCTGGGATTGAACCTGTAATCTCTTGATTTAGAAGTAGCCGTTCTTACGCTACACCAGCCATGCAATTGATAAGTGAGCTTCAGTTTTACATTTTGACAGCAACATGTAAATTGAATAATTTTGTTTGGTTATGTTCTTGAAAAAAAGGTACACTTGTTTTTTATACCTTTTGTAAAGTATTTGATTTTTAAACTTCAGTCTTCACACATTATACATTCAATCAACATTTTATCAATTTTATCAACATGAAAAAGTTTCTGTTTTTAATTATGTGTTCAACATTTTGCCTAAATTTCCTGTCATCCTACATTTACCCAGATTGTTGTAGACACAGAGCATACATGAAATATGTATTTCAAATAATGATTATTTATCTATACAATTCAGACACTAACCCCCAGATAAACAGACTTGAGCTAAGAGAACTTCAGCTATTGGTGGGGGGTGGGATAGCAGGCTGCTTGTTACTTGTGCTGATTGGCATTTGCAAAAAAAAGATGCTGATGAAGAGGTGTGAAGGAATTTAAGGTGGCCTGGCATTACGACTTTTCATAGGCCTGGTATTCTAGTGTTAAAGATGGCTCCATGTTCCCGGATTTTCTAAAAGTCAGGGGCTGTGGATTTGTACTGCTGCTGTGGTGAAGGAGATCAATCACTTTCTCATGGGGACACTGGGGCTCTATGAACTGCAGGGTCTACAGAAATGCCAAGCTTGTGAATTCTGACCACGGACTTTTTTTGTACACTGAAGATCCAGCCTATGGCCAGTAGGCTAGCATCCTGACCTGGCTGAATCTGAGTTTACGCGGTTTGTGTGTGGAAGTTACAGACGGGGTGCAACTGCTAATCCCAATGTGATGTGGGAGACATTCCGTGACAAGATCCTGAAGGTTCCCGAGAGTTGTGTTGGTGTTGCGGTGTTCCCAAAAGGGGGTATTTCATCTGCAGGGCACCCTAAATATTATTGAGAGATGTTTCAAAGGGGCTTGATGGCATCCCCAGTTTGTACGGGGAACTGCAAAGGATAGTTGCGAGGGCTCAGAGGGCAAAAGGATGCATTTGTTAAAGGAATCTGTGAGCAGATGATAGACTATCTATGGCCCTAGTGACTGCGCCCTGACCTAAGAGGAACCCAAAGCATTAAAACCACATCGAATCTGTTCCTTGGAAGTCACAGTCAAGGTGGGTGATGGAACAGTCCTTGTAGTTGATGCTGCAATTATGACCTGCTGGGCTGGCTACTTTGAGCAGTGTGTGTCTGCGGACAGAGATTTCACTCGTCAAGAGGTTTACTTAATATTGGCAGCAACATTCATGTCTCTTATGATCTTCCTTTGAAGTCAGTAGATGGATTAGGGATGCCTGGGGAGGACAAAAGGTTGCTGGAAAAGGACATGAGGCACTCCTGATATCTTTGCAAAGTGACAAAGGCCCAAGCCTTTAGAGTCCTGGTGCTTCCTCTTTTGCCAAATGATTAAAAACGTGGATGCCATCCAGTGACCAGAGACAAAACTGGACTCCTTCATTACTGTGTCTCTTTGGAGAATCTTTTGGAAAACCGCTGGTTTTTAATTTGTGTTGAATGGCGGTTCCTTAAGGTGTCCTGAATGAGAATATTACCTGCATTATGATGGGCGTGATTCCCCGGGGTGATCTTGCTGCAGGATCGTCATTGTTGAGGACGAACAACTGGACCGGCCAAAGGGATGCCAACATAACCTTGCTCAGACAGACAGTCATTTTCAGAGAGTGGGTCTGGACCATTGTCTGCCTGTGGATTTGCCCAAAAGAGATCCTGCAACTGTTTAATTGTGTGGTGGGTGGGCAACATGCCATACCAGTGCATTCTCCCAAACCTGACCTAAGCTTCCACCACATCACCCTGTAATTTTTCCAAGAAGGGTCTGAGGGTTTCCTCAAAAGCGCATATTGTAATCTTATGTTATAAGTAAAGGTGTCATTTTTCTTGATTTCTCACTACTAGTGTCATTGGTGAGAAATGTGCTTGTTGATGGCACTTAGTCCTCACTTAGAATGCCTTCTGAATTATCTCTGCAGCTGAGATGAATGTGCAGTCTTCTTACTCCTGTAACCAGTATGGGTTGTACTGCAAAGCTCTTTTAACAGCAGGTTCTACATTTCAGCCTTGTTATAGTTTGTCAGTTGGCGCGCAAAGAGTTCCTGAATGCCTGCTGCTGATATTCATGTTGTTGAGCATCTTCAGGATCTGCATTGGCAATCGGACGTTCCCGGTTCAAATCCTGTAAAGCAGTAGGGACTCTGCTCTGTTGGGCTCTTGAGCAGGCCCCTTAACTCAATTGCTGAGTGCTTTGAGTAGTGAGTAAAGCACTATATAAATACAAAGAACTATTATTGGTTTAATGTCTAGAGGCCTGCCATTTTGGGGCAGAGGGCATGTCAAACACAGTATAGCACTCAGCATTAATTTGAATTCTTTTGGGGCATTTCTTGTGCTATTTGGGTAATTAGTTTTGGCTGCATTTTCACCATCCTTTCTAGAACAGTGTTGTTTTGTCTTTGGTACATTCTGATAATTATGCTTGTTTTTTGGAATGATGGAGTTTGTAATTTAGTACCATGTTTATGCATCCTGGTTTTTGCTTTAGTACTTTATCTAGAGGCAATTTTTAAAAGGTAGCAAAGTTTAGTTTGAATGATAATTTAGAATAAATGCTTCTGAAGGGCATATTGGAAGAAAATGATAGATAATAACAAGAACAACAGGAAAGGCCCGGGCCCATATAAATTAGTAGTAACTGGTGTCACATGTACAGTGTATTCTTATGTGGACATGAAATTTGATTACAAACCGCATCAACAAAAAATCTTTGGACTGTGTAAAAATAATGCTGTGCAACATATGAACGCTTAATAATGACTACCTGCGAGAAAAATCCAATAAATTGAGTCATAATGTTAGTGTAAGCAAATCAAGTACTTTTATGAGCCCTACTTTAGTTTGGAATTTAATGCTCATGTACCCATAAGACTTGTGTCTTTATTATTTGATGGTCAACACCAATATTCAAGCTGTGCTAATCACCATAACACAGTGGTGGATTTCATAAACCTGAAAACAATATGAGTTAAAAAGTTAAAGCTGACCTGTTGTGATAGAAGCTAATAATGTCTTGACCTGTTAATTAACATGCATGTGCATATATCTGTAACATAACGTTTTGAAAAATCTTGCGCTTCTTGCTCAGGTCATCACCCTCTGGAATATATAAAGGTTCTATCCTAAACCTGGCCCCAGTGTTTGAAGTGAGAAAAAACAGACAGGAATGTGATTCTGTTTCTTCCAAAATTTTAAGTTAAGTTTCCTCTTTCTAATGTCATCCTTTTTTTTTTTTAGCCCCACTTGTTGAGTGCTGGTAGTCTACCTTCCAATTTTAATATGCAGGTTCCTTTTCATTTCAAGTCAAACACATGAAGGATCTGTGAGAAAAAATCAGCCGTTAAGTACCACATTAATTCACAGATTAGTGGATTTTGACAGGAAGCCTGAGAAGTTTTTATTGGGCAGGTTATTATTTAGGAAGGGTTAATTGTTGGCTGTGTTAAACTTTTCAGTAGGTTTGTCACAGTACACGTAAGCTTCTGTATCAGATACATGCATTCATAGTTGAAAAAAATAAAAAGAGTGTAAGAAGAAGCCAAGCTTCAGTATTAACACAAAACCTTAGATATTCCTTCTCTCTCGTTATGAATGCAGAAAATTCTGAGTCAAGGGAACACCTCATCTGAAAAAAACAATTGCCCAAAATGCTGGATTATTTTGAGAAAAGAAAGTTAATAGTACAATGGGTTGTGCATTAAATTGAAACTTCCTTTGGCTTGTTTACCTCAGAACTACCTGGAACCCCAAAAGACCCCAAAGATTCTGACTGCAAGTGATACTGGCAGAACCCGGCTGTGACCCAGTGAAGCTGAAGCATCATTTTTTTTAAGTTTTGGTAGCTGTTGGGGTTTTTGACTTCAGCTGCTCATGTCTCACAGGAAAAACAAACTTAAAAGCATACATCTTTGCAGATTGGATAATCTAGGAATACTCTGTTGTGACAAAAAATGAAAGTAGCAAATAATTACTATGAAAAAATTTAAAATACTTGTTTAACTAAAAAAAAAAAAAAAGTTTATGTTTCAAATTTTGGGAAGTCATACACTGTGAGAATATTGCAGAAGTTTTCAAAAGTTGCTACATTGCAAATGATACCCCATGTCTTGTTCAGTCTTTGCAAAGAAGTGTTTGATTCGGGGACATCAGGCTAAAGTTCTCATTAGCAGTACCCAGTGTTTGGCCCTGATCCTTGCATATGTGTTAAAGAGTCCCGGTTTGTCAAAGGAGCAACATGATTTCTTCTGTTTTTTCACTGACACCATGTGCAGCTACCTAATGGCCTTAAGGTGTTATGGCCCCTTGCTAGAATTCAGGGCTTTTCCTTCTTGTTTTTAATAAGGGGATTTTGGGTTGGGGACCACAGTATCTGCTGTGTCACTTGCCTTATAGCATCCGGACAACAACAACAACATTTATTTATAGACATTTTCATACAAAAGTAGCTTAAAGTGCTTTACATAATGAAGAAAAAAAAAAGACAAAATAAGAAATTAAAATAAGACAACATTAGTTAACATAGAAAAAAAGTAAAGTCCGATGGCCAGGGAGAACAGAAAAAACAAACAAAAAAAAACCACCAGACAGCTGGAGAAAAAATAAAATCTGCAGGGTTCCAGGCCACGACACAGGACTGTCTTCTACAACAACTGGGGCTCCACGGGCATTCCCAGTATGGTCCTTTCTGTTTGGGGGTCTTGGATAATCACTACAATTTATAGGTATACTACATAGAATCTAGTATACTCTGAGGGGTTTTTCTGAGGGAACACCATTATCTGAGAGAAATCAAATACTACCATATCAGAAGATCTCAATCTATAGTACCTTATAAAAAATAACATTTTGAAATCAATCCCCAAAATTTACGTAATGAAAAATTCCTCTGGAAAAAAGGATAAGTGTCTGTGTGTCTGCCTCTGTGTTCATCTGGTTGTTATATCTGTCATTCCAATAGAAGCTTCAAAAACATTAACACAGTTGTTCTGAATCCCATACCAAATGACATATAACACAGACAAATGCATTGCATGTGCACTGCAAACTTTAATGCTGAGGTCTAGGTCGATTACTTAGATTTTAAACTGTCTTAGACAAGTGTACAAATAGTTACATGTAAATCATTATGTATAGCATTTGACCTGGATTCAATTTTTTAGTGTTAACGCTTATTGGGAAAAAATTTCTAACAATTTCAGTTGGTCCAAGTTGGGTTGGTGGCTTGAAAAATTAAACTGGAAAACAGCATGTCTGTGATGCCTTCTGGGACCGGTTCTAGTCGAGAAATTAGTCTTGGAGAAAATTTTAGTATGTTTCAGCAATTACAACCCCTACAGCCAATTCAAATCAGACCTGTAACAAGAAGCATCCAGGCACTATTGTGGAAACAACCTAGTTCATTATAAGGCAGGTGTCATGATTCTTGCTGTGTTGTTCCCGAAGCGGGCCCATAGCAATTTGATCATTTTATCATTGATTTTTTATTCTTCAAAATTTTACCCTCATGTTAGTGATTTTATCAAATGGCATTTTAAGTAGATATTTTGTGTATTGCCATTTTGTATTTGATTTTCATGCCCACAGCAATATTGTTTATGCCAACACTACCCATTGTTGTTCAAATAAAACGATTACAAGACATCATCACTGTATCATTATTAAAAAATGATAATAACGTCCAAATTGGATTTAAAAAAAACTAACGATAATGTATTATTGTGGTTAGGGCTATGGACCTCAGATGTATTAAAATTCTTTGGCTTAAATTTTGTCTACTGATTTTATTAACATTTCATATTTTGGTACATGCATTTTCTATCGTAGTCTTCCTTCTTGCTCCTATCTGGGAATCTTCTGGGCCAAACTTCAGATTTTGCCCCCTTTGGGGACAGGAAGGTTCCATATGTTATAGGAAAAAGCACCCACTGTTGTCGTCATGTCTGTCTGCATGAAACAACTCTGGCTGTATTATTTCAGACTATGATCATTCAATATTTCTCCCACATTATCATTTACAAACAAAGCACCACGATATTCTTTTACTCACCTTGGTCTGTTGCAGCCAACAGGTTTAACTTCAGATTTGAACCTATGGACAGCTCTTTCAAAATGTTTAAAAACATTATCCTAAAAACCATTTGCAATCAACAACTAACAATAGCACAAAAATACATTTTTGCATTATTTGATTTTGGGAAATTGAATGTCTGTGAAACCTACATTGTATACTCCAAATATATCTTTGCACTATTTTCAAGTATATGATAATATGGAACTGTTAATAGCAAAACTTATACATACAATGGCATTATTCTCACTGTTTGAATACTCAAGTTTACAAAATATTAACAAAAAAAAAATTTTTTTAATTTTGTTTTTGAT
>NW_024379313.1:0-5955 GCF_016835505.1 Polypterus senegalus
AGGCTGCGCATAAGAAATGCAAGTGGAGATGCGACTGGTGCTGGGTAAAATTGAAACGCTTACTGATCAATTGGAGGGTCTCAAGGAGACATTTACAACTAGGATTGAATTAGCCGAAAATTTAGCTACCAGTGCTGAAGAAAAAGCAGAAAATGTCAGCTCCGAATGCAAAAAACTCGGAGACAGACTGGCTGCTTTGGAAGATGGGAGTAGAAGGTATAATGTCAGAATTGAAGGTCTGCCTGAGAATCGAGAAAGTTCAAACCCTGTGAAATTCGCAGCTGAACTTTTTTCTAAAATAATCGGGGACGACTTTAAAGCAGAATCTGAGATAGCAGTGGCATTTGCGGATCAAACACCGTTAGACCCAGACCCAGACCAAGGTCTTTTATACTTTGTTTTGAACGATTATCATTTAAGCTAGAGGTGATGGCACTCCTCAGAAACAAGGAAGATATTATATATGAAAATAACCACATTGTATCTTCCTGACTTCTCTCCAGCAACAGCTACTAAACGCGCAGCCTTCTACAACATTAAACAGCGTTACGGCAAGCCAGCGTCAAATACAGCCTCTTGTATCCGGCAAAACTTAAAGTGGAATGGCAGGGTCAATTCTATGTCTTTGATAGCAAGGAAGAAGCAGAAAAGAATTAAGAAAGCTGATACATAATAGTGAGTCATGGCGGTTAATGATAAAGCAAGGATTAATAATCTACTGTCTGATCTATTCATTTTAAAATACGGGTTTTATCAGCATATATTCTCATATATTCTCATTATTACTTAGTATTACTAGGGCGCTATCTGTTTATGTTTTATTGTGCTTAATTACTTTTTCTTTTTTTTTAATTATTTCATCTCTACCCTAAACGAGACTGTTCAATATCATACCCTTGGTTTATTGTTATTGCTATTACTGCATTAAGACTTGTTATGCTTATTCTGGACACATTTTTAACACCATCACCCGGGTTTATTATCTGGGTGTATCATCTTAATGCACTAAAATTGCTGAAGACTATATATATATTTTAAGTGCAAAATTCTTTTTTCTTTTTAAAGACTATATTGGTAACAGATATCTCTATCTTTTAACCCTAAAGCCACTGCATGGGGCTTGTTGTTGCTTTGGACGTGCTCTGTCTCTGGGTATGTCAGAGGACTGGGACTGTGTGAAGTGGGTTTTAGCCTCACTTGGGGAGGCAAAAGGGAGGGTGGGGGTTAAGGGGAGAGAAAGAGAGCAGGCTGATCTATACCTAATCTATCCTCTCAATCTTTATAATTATAACTATCAACGTAATAATAAGCTGCATGGCAACAACTCTAGGGGAAATAGGAAATTAAGACCTAAACTGTCTCACTTCCAGTTAAGACTATAAAATGACATCAAAAACTCAGAATCAGTGTCTCCATGATGGGACAGTTAACTCGTAAGCTGGAATGTTAAAGGCCTGAATCACGAATTAAAGAGAAAGAAAGTACTTCTCACCTAACAGGTCTAAATGCTAAAATAGTATTTTTACAGGAAACCCACTTACTAAGCAAGGATCAGTTCCGCTGCAAAAGACTGGACTGGCCAAATGTTCCATTCTAGTTTTACAAAGAAAACTAGAGGTGTGGGAATTCTCATACATAGAACAGTACCATTTGTAGCATCAGATGTAGTATTGGATCCTGAAGGGAGATATGTAATGGTCATGGGAGACTTATCTAACTGTAAAATGATTTTGATAAATGTTTATGCACCTAATGTTGATGATAAGGAATTTATACAAAATTTATTTGCATCCATTCCCAATCTGAACACTCATAAAGTTATAATGGCTGGGGACTTTAATTGTGTTCTAAATCCACTTTTAGATAGGACTTCCTCCACAGGGGAACGCATCTAACACCGCAAAGATAATTACAAAGTTTATAACTGATCACAACTTATCAGATCCCTGGAGGTTTTAAACCCAAATTCAAGAACATATTCTTTCTACTCACCAGTACATCATTGCTACTCAAGGATTGATTACTTCTTTATAGACAATAACTTCTTGCCTAAGATTAAATCTTGTAAATACGATGCTATTGTTATTTCTGACCATGCACCTATGATCTTGGAGCTAAAATTACTAAGCCCCATACACTCACCCGCAGATGCGCCTCAACCCTTCTATTAGCTGACGAGAATTGTACTGAATTTATATCCAAACAAATCAAATTCTTTCTAGAGACAAATACATCCCCTGAGATCTCTGCAGGAATACTCTGGGAAACTCTTAAGGCCTTCTTAAGAGGACAGATTATCTCATATCTTTCCCACAGAAATAAATCCGAAGAAAGTAGCAGAGATAAAAAGCGAAATTACTAAAATAGATGAAGAACATGCCAGACTACCAAGCGAGACTCTACATAGGAGGAGGCAGGCTCTACATTCAGAATTAAACCTCTTGACAACTAAAGAAACTGAACAACTAATTTACAAATCCAGACATCATTATTATGAACATGGAGAGAAAGCTAATAAGCTTTTAGCTCAACAAATTCACAAGCAAGAACTGCGCAACGCAATCTCGTAATCACCAACGGAGATAAAATCATCGAACACAAAAATATAATGCACACTTTCAGAGACTACTATAAATCCCTATATACTACTGAGTATAAAGAAGACAATACACAATCTAATGCATTTCTGGATACATTACAGATACCACAAACAGGTGCTTCTAGTGTGGAGGAACTTGATAAACCACTGGCATTATCAGAATTACTAGATGCTATAAAGTCACTCCAAGGTGGGAAAGCAGCAGGCCCTGATGGCTACCCTGCAGAGTTTTACAAGAAATTCTCGCTCAGCTAGCTCCCTCCTATTAGCAACATTTACAGAAGCCAGAGATAACCAATCTCTTCCACAAACCTTTCGCCAAGCACTAATCACTGTCTTTCCAAAACAAAATAAGGACTTATTACAATGTGCATCATACAGACCAATTTCACTTCTGAATAACGACGTTAAAATACTCTCTAAAATCATAGCTAGAAGGATGGAGAAAGTGCTCCCTCGTAATATCACAAGACCAAACTGGATTTATTAGGGGCCGACACTTATCTTCAAATCTTCGACGCCTGTTTAATGTAATATACTCACCAACTAAATCAAACACCCCAGAAATATTATTATCATTGGATGCAGAAAAAGCATTCGACATGATTGAATGGAAATACCTTTTACTACATTGGAGAAGTTTGGGTTTGGCCCGAACATTTGTGCATGGATTAAATTACTGTATACTAACCCAGAAGCTTCAGTTTGCATCAATAACATTTGCTCAGACTACTTTAAACTAGAGCGTGGCACTAGACAAGGATGCCCTTGTCACCACTGCTGTTTGCATTGCCATTGAACCACTGGCAATACATTGTCGAAATACTGATCAGATAAAGGGGATTAGCAGAGAAGGACTGGAACAGAAAATCTCATTATATGCAGATGACATGGTACTGTATATATCGGACCCAGAAAATTCTGTGCCTGCAGTCTTAGCAGCACTCACAGAATTTCAAAAGATCTCTGGTCTCAGAATTAATCTGAATAAAAGTGTACTCTTTCCAGTGAATTCTCAAGCATATAATATTAGATTAGACACCCTACCTTTTATCATTGCAGAACAGTTTAAATACCTCGGGTAAACATCACAAGTAAACATAAAGCTCTTTATCAACAAAATTTGCGTCTGCATGGAAAAAATTAAACAAGACTTGCATAGATGGTCAACCCTTCATCTCACACTAGCTGGAAGAATTAACACTGTTAAGATGAATATTCTTCCTAAGCTCCTTTTTATTTCAAAACATCCAATATACATTAATAAATCATTCTTTAAGCAATTAGATTCAACAATAACCTCATTTATTTGGAATTCAAAACATCCACGCATCAAAAGAGCGACCCTACAAAGACAAAAGGCAGAAGGTGGCATGGCTCTACCTAACTTCCAGTTTTATTACTGGGCAGCAAATATACAGGCGATAAGAACCTGGACACAAATAGAAGAACATACACAGGCTTGGACCGCAATAGAAGTAAAATCCTGCAGTACTTCTTTGTATTCCTTGCTCTGTGCTCCAATAAACACACGTTATCGGCAATACACTAATAACCCAATTGTGCTCCACTCACTTAGAATCTGGAACCAATGTAGAAAGCATTTTAAGACGGAGAAGCTTCTATCTGTGGCACCTCTGCAAGAGAACCACCTCTTTCAACCTTCACAAACATATGCAGTTTTAATATCTGGAAAAATTTGGAATTAACTTGCTTAGAGATCTTTATATAGACAACGTCTTTGCATCCTATGAACAATTACATTCCAAATTTAACATTCCAGCTACACATTTCTTTCACTATCTTCAAATCAGGAACTTTGTTAAACAGAACCTTCCAGATTTTCCTCATCTTGCACCCTCATCCATGCTGGAAAAAATATTGCTCAATCTCAAGGACTTAGACTCCATCTCTACAATATATAAAATCATTTTACAATCCCTTCCTTTCAAAGATCCAAGAGGACACTGGGAAAAGATCTCTCAATTAATATATCAGAAAAGGAGTGGAAAGTAGCAATGCAGAGAATTCACTCGAGCTCCATATGCAAAGCATACAATTATACAACTCAAAATTATATATCGAGCACATCTGTCTCGACTAAAACTCTCAAAATGTTTCCAGGGCATGATCCAACCTGCGAGCGTTGCAACCAAGTCCCAGCCTCACTGGTCACATGTTCTGGGCCTGCACCAAATTAACATTATTCTGGACAAAAATTTTTAATTACCTCTCAGACAGCCTTGGACTCACAATCCCTCCTAACCCATTAACAGCTGTGTTTTGGGTTCTTCCAGAAGGGCTTAAAGTGGAGAAAGACAAACAAATTGTGATTGCATTCACTACACTGTTGGCACGCAGACTTATTCTGATAAACTGGAAGAACCCAAACTCTCCTCTTTAAGTCAGTGGGAAACTGATGTGTTATATTATTTGAAATTGGAAAAAATAAAATACTCAGTTAGAGGATCCGTACAGACTTTTTTCAAAACATGGCAGGATCTAATCAGCAATATTTTAAAATAAGTTCATAAAGCACAGAGAATTTATTAATTTAGGTATGTTTACAAGCCTTAAATTTTACGCCGTTTGGCTTGCTCTCTCTCTCAGGGTGGGGATCGATCTGTTCTTAACTCAATTTTTCTTTTGTAAAACTTGATTGCTTTGTATGGATTGTAATAAAATTAATAAAATAAATAAAAAATAAAAAAAAATAAATGCTTTGTGTTGTGTTCCCCGACCCAGTTGTTAATCACTACGCTTCTTAAACTGACTTCCAAGGCACTAAGAGGAGGCGCCAGCAGCGATCACCGCACAGAATCCATTCACTTCATGATATTCCTGCTCTCTGAAAATTTAGAATGGTAAGATAAATTCTTGATATCATTTTCATGATGAAATGCATTAAAACAGGTATTAAACATGCACAGTGTTGCGGTAGTGCTGCTCCCTCGCAGTAAGGGGTTTCCAGATGTACGTTCAGTGTGGAGAATTTTATGGCAGGTGTGACGAGGCTCCAAAAAACTGGATGTATGAATGGATATTGCAAAGGTTTAACTTAAATATTGTGTAAATGTTGGGTTTGTGATCTGGTGGTTGGAGACACGAACACAGAATTCAATGGATGTTCTTCTGAGCGGGCTTTCTTTATTGCACGCATGCTGTCTGTCTGATGTACCAAAGCCCCAGTTCCTATCCTTCCTTTTTCTTTCTCCACATAACCAATCACCACACGATAAACATCTTTTGTGAAATTAAAACTAGTTATAAACTTAGCCCACGGAGGTGTTCAAATTTTAAAAAATATCTTTTGTTATACATGTTTAATTATGCCATCCATTCAGGACTGCACCTAT
>NW_024379314.1:0-22268 GCF_016835505.1 Polypterus senegalus
GATTACGATCAAGGAGGGGAAAAGAATATGATAAAAATTTAATTCTGGGACTTCAAAAAGGCATTTTTGATAAAAAGGTGCCCATGAGAGGTTGGTCATCAAGTTAAAAGAAGTGGGAGTTCAGGGTGATGTTTTTAAATGGGTACAGATTTGGCTCAGACACAGGAAGCACAGGGTGATGGTGTGAGGAACCTCATCAGAACTGGCCGATGTTAAGAGTGGCGTTCCACAGGGGTCAGTGTGGGGCCACTACTATTTAAATATATATAAATGATTTAATATGGAATATAAGTAACAAGCTGGTTAAGTTTGCAGATGATAGCAAGATAGTGGATTAGCAGATAATTTGGAATCCATTATGTCATTACAGAAGGACTTGGATAGCATACAGGCGGAGATTGTGGCAGATGAAATTTAATGTCAGTAAATGTAAAGTATTACACATGGGGAAGAAAAAATATTAGGTTTGAATACACAAGGGGCATTGGAAAACCCGAGAGTACACCTTTGAGGAAGGATTTAGAGCAATGGACTCTAAGTTATCAACCCTTCCAACATTCCGAACCCATTAGAAGGCTAACAGAATGTTAGGTTATATACACGATCTGTGGAGTACAAGTCCAAGGAGGTTATGCTCAACCTTTATAATGCACTGGTGGGGCCCCTCATCTTGAGTACTGTTGAGTTTTGGTCCCCAGGCTACAAAAGGACATAGCAGCCTTAGAAAAGGCCCAGAGAAAGAGCAACTAGGTTGATTCAGGGCTACAGGGGTTAAATTTTGAGGAAGATTAAAGAGCTGAGCCTTTAGTTTGCAAAAGAAAATTAAGAGGTGACATGATTAAGTGTTTAAAATTATGAAGGGAATTAGTAAGTGGTTTCGAGATTTGTATTTTAAAATTAGTTCATCAAGAACACGGACACAGTTGGAAACTTGTTAAGGGTAAATTCGCACAAACATTAGGAAGTTTTTTTTTTCACAAAAAACGATAGACACTTGGAATAAGCTCCCAAAAGTGTGGTAGACAGTAAGACATTAGGGACTTTCAAAACCGACTTGATGTTTTTTTGGAACAAGTGGATAGGACTGGCGAGCTTTTTTGGTGAATGGCCTTTCTTGTCTAGAGTGTTCTAATGTTCTAACAGAGTCCAAACAGAACTGCTCTATTATCGACAAGATGGCGGCTTTAAAAGGCCAGTAGGGAAGTGATGTCATCAGGAAGGGAAACCCGGGAAGTGACATCGTTGTCCCCCAGAGCTGGGGGATTTCCTAGAATGGTTTGCAAAGATTGAGAGAGAGAGGAAATTAGATTCCCGTCACCCCGGGTCCGCAGGGGATTAATGTATACAAGCTCAAGTTGTCTACTAAACAGCGGTGTGACAATATAAAAGCCAAAACTGACTCACTCATCATGAAATCTCCTGATCCATGAGGACTTGGTACTGAAATTTGGAATGTAGCTACCCTTGGCCCATAGGAAAGCTATTTAATGGATTAAAGATCTTTTTTTTTCTATAATTTGTTGAACATTCCATTGTTTTTTGCAACTTTCTCATCAAGCTAAGTATCATAGTTCACTTGTGGTACCAATTTATTTGCACGAATCCAAGAGACTATTGGGCTGGGGGAGGGGGGTGGAGAGGTCCCCCCTCATTCGGGGGTCTGCCATGGGCATTTCTTACATCTGCTTAGCTATGAGCGAAAGAGAACAACTTAACGGATTTAGATCTCTTTTGTGTAATTTGCTTAAACATTCGGTTGATTTTGCAACTTCTCTCATTGCACTAAGAATCATAGTTGCTGCGGTGTGATATATTCATGCTAATCCGAGACAGAGGCTGCGGGGCTGAGGGGAAAAGGAAGAGTGACATCGGGAGTTAAAGTTGGGTGGTTTACTGACTGTCCTATTTCACTTACGCGGCAAGCCCTGGGGATGGTTTAGTGCAATATATTTAATTAACACAATAAATCTGATTGATTTTATAACATCATATTTTAGTAGAATGATTTATTATTACGCCACTGATTATTGGGAAAAAAGGGAAAGGGTAAAATTTCACTTTGATTGTTCAACATTCGTTCAACTGAAATATATCCCACATCACCCTTCTGAA
This sequence comes from Polypterus senegalus, assembly GCF_016835505.1. Classification (NCBI taxonomy): domain Eukaryota; kingdom Metazoa; phylum Chordata; class Cladistia; order Polypteriformes; family Polypteridae; genus Polypterus; species Polypterus senegalus. The sequence continues at coordinate 2,113 of NW_024379314.1, forward strand.
TTTAGATGGTTCCCCACAGATTTTTTACTGGGGTGAAATGGGACAGTGATTACCATTGGTGACTCACTGAACTAGTACCCTGAGTTTGAATCCTATGCCCAGTCACTGTCTGTTGAATTTGCAAATCTGTCCTGTGTCGTGTGGCGGACTATGTCTTTTCTCCCAAATTCCCAATGAACTGCGATTATGTTAACTGCCAGTTCTGTATTAGCCCCGTGCAATTGTGAGAGGTGCTGTGAGTTTAAATTGGCCCTGAGATAGACCTAACACCTTGCACCTGGCTGTTTCCTGCCTCGAGAAAAAGCCTACGCACAAGCAGAGTCATATATATTGATTTAGTGATTATAATGGAAAATAATAATTTAAAAATGCAAAATAGTTTGTTGAACAAATACAAAAATTGCATACTAAATTAACCATTTTGATCACATACTTTTTAAAGAAATGTAAGGGCAACATTTTAGAATTTAATTTACCTTAACGATGCTCTGGGTGGGGGCACTTCCCCCCCTGGACTTGTTGGATTCATGTAGCTACCTTAAGAACTGAGACTATTCATCCCAAGCCTTAGGCTCTCAGATATCTTATTAAATTATTTTCTTCAGGGAATGAACTGAAGAGAAAAAACTTGTTGAACTCAGGAAGATTATTTTCCCAAATACTATATTATTTTCTAGTGCAAAAGTGATAGTACTGTATTTACTACAGTATATACATTACTTTGGATTCTGCACTACAGTGTATCTAGCAAATAAAATGAACTGATTTTAGTGTAACAATGTACCAGTTAGTGTTCGAGATACTTAAACAGATAAATAGGAGGTAGTCAAAAATTAGACAAAAAACTAAACACTCAATAGGAAAAGTGAAAATTAAATGTTCTATAGTGAATCTAAGTCACTCTTTATTTAACATAGGCTTACTGGTAAACCTAATAGAGCTATTGCTCTTTGGTTCAATTTTGCTCATGTGGCTTCTGAGGGCCATTTCTTGGTTGTGAGGCCCAGTGTTTTTATTACCTATGCTGTGTAAGCCTGTGCTGTAAAAAGCCGGGTTTAGAAATTGAAATCGCAGGAAAAAAATGATAATGTAGAGATGTGAGGTAATTAAAGCAACTATTCTGGGCATCTCTCTCCTGAGGATTTGTTTTGTTGACTTGCTGCATTGCTTGTGCATTAGCAGGGGAAGGAAAAGTAAAAGGGATAGCATTTTGCAGATGTTAACAGCTAGCGATTTTTGTTCTTCTTCGGGTGGTTTCGTTTGCTGACATGTTGGCCGCTGTGTTGTGGAGCCATTTCCCGACTCCACCTCTCACTTCCAGGCTGGACAGACACACACATTTCCCAAATCGTGATGTTTATATATAAGATAGTCTATATTGATCAATGAAATAACTCATTATTTTCTCACACATTTATGTGTTTTAAATTTTGATTTCTCTTGCAATGTATTGACACTTGTGTTGAACTCGGTGTTCCCAGGATGGGCCACAGCCTCTTCTCAACCCTAAATTTGGGATCAAGTAGGTTTAAACATGTTATGTTAATCTCTCTAGTTATATTAATCTCTCTTTAGACTGTCACACAGTTCAGTGAAAAAAACATTTTAGTAAAATGACCATTGACAAATAGGTTATGCTGTGAAACACAAAATACCCAGAATCAGCAGTAATTTAGTACGTAGTTCTGTCTGAAAAGTTGATGTTTTTATTTATTTATTTAAGTTGTATGTACACAGGCATAAAAATTAGAGAAGCTATTTTTCCTTTGTCTTAATCTGAAACAGTTGATCAACATACAGTAACATTAGTGTTCATTTAAATAACCTATTTGAAAATTTGTGTCTATTCAGGATTTTTAAATGAGAATATTGCTTGCACCCGCAATTGAAAGTTAGCTGAAAGCAGAGAACAAGGAGGTGTTGGGAGAATGTTTTGGCCCAATGAACGGAGTTCCATCCCTGGAGATTTTCTGAGCAAAGATTAATAGGTTTGCAGCTAGAGAATACAGTAGTAAGACATTTAACAAAAAAATCAATTCAGATGAACACACTGTTTCAACAGTTTATAAAACAGCAGGCGTCATCAAAGACTTTGGTTCAAGCATAGACAATGTAAAAAAATAAGTCTGATACAATAAAAAATACGCATTTTCAATTACTGAAATAACATATACAGTTGTGCATAGTAAGGGTTTGGAAACATTAATTTAGTAAATTTCAGGTGTTTTGTAAAAATTTTTTTACCCGAAGCTTGCATATTGTAATCTTTTACTTAGCCAATAAAAGGGTAATTTTGTTGACTTTTCATTACATTCATAATGGGTAACACAGTGAACCCCTAGTATTAACTTCTAGTCTGTTATACAGTCATAAGTAAAGATCAGAAAATATTTAGGGTAGAAAATACTAGAACAACAAATCATGAAACAAAACAATAAATACCTAAATTGACCTCAATAAGTTTATATAGATAGCTGTCGCCTATCTGCCATACAATAGAACGTTGAAAGTTCCTGGGTTAACCAATAAATGAATTTGCCCATTCACATTTACTTAGGAAATTTTACAAGTCAATAGCATTCACAGATGGCAGTACCAGAAAATGCTTCCATTTACAAACCCGTAAGTGATAGTGAAATGAATGCAACCCTTTCCTCTTCAATTAAATTTATCATGGCTCCTTAATTTAAATATTTCTCAAATAGCTATATTTGCAAAACAAACAAATTTCTGTATTTGGTGTGGAAATGTCATGTTGGGGTATAAACTGTTTTGAGGTATAGAAGAGAGAAGTTTCATGATATGATTGCAATATTGCTGACATTTTCAATTAGCACAAGTAAGATTTTCACTTTTTACTCATGTACATACAGTATTGACCCTTTGAACTAAAGTTGAGTATATGAATACTCAATCTATTTTAAATTTTTTCCTCATTAATGTTGAAGCTTTTGCTTGAGAAATACACTTTATTGTTATACTAGTTGAAATACCGGGGTTGCCGGGAGGAATAAAGTGTTGTTTTTTTTTAAATTTTTTCAGAAAATATAATAAAAACCACAACTTTAAAAATAAAATAAACTAACAAACAATGAAGACTCAAGAATGTGTTGTATGTTATCATCCAAATTGATGCTCAGAACAGGCCAAATCTATTTACTGTAATTTCAGCAAAGGAATGCAGTGGTGCTCAAACATAAAAAATGCTTTGGGAGTCACCCCAGTTCACCCTCTGGTGGTCGTTCTAGTGTAAAATAGATGGTAACATGCATGCAAGATATAACATTGATCTGGCTCTTACATACAAAGGATGGTTCATTAACATTTATATATTACTTACAAAAAGCCAGAACAAATGCTATTTACCCATTTACCTTTATTTACTTACTTCCTACAGTCACAAGTGAGTGCAGAGCTTCCCATGTACATATACAAAGTACAGTGGTGGCAAAGTGCATTTTGATCCATGTAGAACCGTCGTCAGAGTTGAGTTACCTCTGTTATAGCGGCTCCTTATAACAACAGCAGTGTCAAATGCTGGGGAGTTGGGATTGTAAACGTCTGAAAGAATAAAACTGAATAAAAAAACCAAAAGATAGCCTTTCCCATCATAAATTACACCAGCTGGAACAAAATGATGTTTTCTAAATAGTAAGAATCGAAAGCTACTTCTCAAAACGACTTGTCTGGGATCGAGCCCGTTAAGCTTTGATTACCAGTCAACAGTTGATACCGTTGTGCCACCAAAGCTGTTGTAGCAAATGCATGTTAATGTTGCACCCTAACGCGGTTCTTATACCTTATGTCTACATTTTGTCAATTATTACTAAAACATGAAAAACATTTCTGTTTTAACAATGTGTTTTAAAAGATCGTTGTAGAACAGAACACATAAATGCAAGTGTTCCAAATAATGATATAGTATTTATAAAAGGTGTCATTTTGTTGACTTCTCACTCTATGCAACTCTAAGAAACTGACATGCAGGTAAACAGACTTGAGCTAAGAAAATGTTTTGGGGGGGGGATGTGATAGCAGGCTGCTTGTTTTTTGCTGCTTATCAACACATTTAAAGGACAAAAGATGCTGATGGAGAGGTGCAGCGTTTTAAGGTGGGCGGATCTCGAGTTTTTCGACCATAGTAATTCTAGTATTAAACTGTCAGTATCAACGTAGGAATGTAATCAGGAAAAAAGGGCCACAGGCAAAATCTGTTAAAACCAGGTCTGGTGGGCCCAAAAAGAAAAACAGGAGCTGCATATGTCGGATTGTGAGAATGTTACAGACAACCCATGATCCGCTCCAAAACCTGCAGAACATCTTTTTTGCAGATGGTGTATCTGTACATCGTTCTACAGTTCAGCGCAATTACACAAAGAACATCTGTATGGCAGGGTGATGAGAAAGAAGCCCTTTCTGCACTAATGCCACAAATACAGTCACTTTTTGTTTGCAAATGATCATTTAGAAAAGTCAGATTAATTTTGGAACAAAGTTCTTTGGGCTGATGAGACAAAAATTTAGTTATTTGGTCATAACAAAAAGTGCTTTGCATGGTGGAAGAAGAACAATTCAAAAAAACACCCTACTTACTGTCAATTTGTGGAGGTCCATCACTGAGGGGTTGGGGTGTTCAGACTGGGGACCGAAGTCGGGGGTTGGGATGCAACCCAATATCAACAAATTCTTCAGGAAATGTTCAAGCATCAGCCAAAGTTGAAGTTATGTAGGGGTTGGATATTCCAACAAGACAATGACCCAAAACACAGTTCGAAATCTACAAAGGCATTCATGCAGAGGGGAAACAATGCTCTGGGGAAATCCCTGACTTGAATATCATCAAATTTTTGGGATGATTTGAAGCAGGCTGTCCATCCACAGCCATCAAATTTAACTGAACTGGAGAGATTTTGTATGGGAAAAATGGTCAAAAAAACCTCCATCCAGAATCCCGACACTCATCAAAGGCTATAGGAGGTGTCTAGAGCTGTTATATTTGCAAAGGAGGCTCAAGTATTGATTAATATATCTGTTTGGTGCCCAAATTTATGCACCTATCTAATTTTGTTATGATGCATATTATATTTTCTGTTAATCCAATAAATTTAATGTCACTGTGAAATACCTGCTTCCAAAAGGGCTTTCATTAAAAGGGAAATTGCTATTTTAAGCGCGCAAATGATAAACAATCATAAAAAAAGAATTAAGAGGGTTCCCCAAATTTTTTCAATGACTGTATATATATATATAAAATTTTTGTCACAAACAGTCAAAGACAAAAAAAGGTTTTGGGGGCAGCCCCCCGAAATTTTTATCCTGGCTGCAACTTTGTTTTTTTTTAATACCAGCACGGGAAGTGCTTACAACAGAGCCCAAAAAAAAGACTGACACAGAAGGGAAAGGGAAGGTTTTTAAAGGGAGACAGGAAGTGAGGTCAAAAGGGCCCAAACGTGTTCATTGTTCATTGGTTTAGCCCCGGGATGTGACATCAGGGGGGGGAACTGGCAAGGTCTGTCCCCATTGGCTCGGTCCCAAAAGGGGCGCCCAGAAAACAGGGGGAAACCCCGGGTTAGGCACAGGGAAGGAAAAAAGTGCGCCTGCCACACCCCGGCAGGGTCAGAACTCCCTTCATTTTCGACCCTTTTAGCTGCCCCCCTTTTGGCGGGGGAAAAGGCCCCCTCGCCCAGACCCGTGGGTCGGGCGCCCTTAACCCGGGGGTCGTAAACCGAGAGAGAGCATCCGGGCATGGGGGCACCCCGATAAAACCGAAAAACTTATGCTGCGGTCAAAAACCACGGGTGCCCCGCGGAACTCCTTGTGCAGGGCCACCCACTGAGATCATGGTGGGGGAAAGGTGAACTCCCCCAACAGGTATCCCTCCTGGTGATCGCCCTTTTAATGGGGCCCTCCCCCCACCCCCCGCATACCGGTCTCCGGTCCAACATTTTCCCGGCTCAGGAACTAGGGGTGTTAAACCCCCGACATTTTGGGCCCCCGGCTCCGGCCTTGCCCGGCGTCGCTGGGGGATAAAAGGCAAAGAAAAGAGGGCCATCAAAATAGGTGCGGGGGAAGGGGGGTTTTTGTCCCCAAAATGCGCGCTTTTTTTGCAGTCCATCCCCAAATTTGGGGCCCTTCTTTTTTAAAATCAGTGGGGCCTTTTCCAAAAAACCGGGGGTACAAACCGGCGGTAGTCCCCGGCTAAAAAAAGGTTGGACCCCCGTTTGGTTTGGGGGGCCATTTCAGTCATCAATTTTGGCATTGGCCCCGGTCCCGACCCACCAGGTCAAAATTGGCCTCGCAATCCAAAGAAACATTTTTTGGGGTTAATAAACCCGCCTCACCAAGTGCCCTAATCCCGCTTGGACATGCTGTGGTTTTCCCTTTCCCATGTGCTGGAATAGATGACCCGCATTAGGTGGCACACGGGTTAGAGGCAAGCCTTTGTCCCCGGGCGCTAAAAGGTTGCGGGGCCCCCGGTAACCCAAAGGGAGGCCCCGATATGCCATTTCCCGCGGGGGGTACTAACCTTTTTTCCTTGCGGGGCCCTTTAAAAGGAACCTCCCAGCCCCTTTTGTCATGTCAAGTTGGTCAGGTATTGAGCCTGTCCAAGCCCCCGGGGGGGTGCCCCGCGGGTTGGATGGGATCAAATTGGAGACTTGGTTAACCCGGGGAAGTCATTGCAGAACCCCCAACCCCCGCGGGTTAGGGGCCAACAAGGGGGCTGGACCGGGGACTAAACTCCCTAAATTCACCTATTTCCCGCATCCCGATCCCCCGTTCCACTTCACCCTTTTTTTGCCGGGGAAAGGGTCGGCGTTCTGGGCAAAAACCCCCGGGCTCTGTCACGTTTGCTCAATCAAAAGGGTCCTTCGGGGTGTTCACGCCCCTAAAACGGCCCGGAAAACTTTTCCCCAGCTCCTGCCGTTGCCTGGGTCTCAAGTCTGCGCCAAATTAAGGTCGTGTGTGGGAAGAGTGGCGGGGCGCCGGGGGGAAATCGGGGTCCTGCCCTTTCCCCAGTTTCAGCATTACATGATATACCCCCTTTTTCCCGGCGGGGGTTGACTCACCAAATGTCGCCAGTCCTTCCTCCCCTTTAACCGAGGGGCCCCTGCCGGGGGCAAGCAACTTAGAGTGGGAGGTGGCACTAGGACCATGACCCGATCCCCGGGGGAACTCCAAGGGGCGGCAATTGGGGGAACCGTGTTTTGGCCCCCCCATGTGACTTTTAAGGACGGGCCCGAATTTTCCAAATCTATGGGGAAATCGCATATACTCAATATGTTAGTGGGGGGAAGAGCCCCTTCCCACCTTCTTTCAAAATACCCAAATTCCCCAGGTTGTGCCCAACAGTAGTTAAAAGGGGGAAAACCCCCCGGGAGGCTTTGGGATTTCCCCAGGGGCAAAAAGGGGGGGGGAAGCGCCCCATTTCCCTTCCACCCCGGGACCCCCTTTACGTAGCATTTGCTTGGGGTCATTAAACCTCTCTAATCGGGGTTTTGGGGGATGATACACCGAGTTTTTAAAATCTTTATTTTCAGTAATCTGGCGTCTCCTTGACGCTCCGGGTGAAGGGGCCCCCGGTCTGTCAAGACTTCTTTGGGGACCCCCCGGGGGAAATCCCCTAGTAATTCCTGCGATGGTTTTAAGTCTGGAACGGAAAACCCGGGTAGGGGCATAATCCCGAGGACTAAAATGCTTTGGGCCTGGGCTGAGGGCTCTAGAGGTCCCACCAGGTCACCCGATTCTTTGGGAAGGGACGCAATCAAGGGGGGAACAAAGGGGCCGGTCCCTCCAGGAATCCCCTTTATTACCCCGGGGAGGAGCGAAAAGCGGGAACCCCTCATTAATTCCTGGCCAGTAAAACCCGGGCGTCCGCTCCAGAGTTTTTTGTTTTCCCGGTGGCCCCCCAGGAGGGGGGGTGTGCTGCTTTAGACCGCCCCGGAAGGTCGGGACGCGCACCCCGCTCCTGCCGTTCATTGCTACGGGTGGGGGGCATTTTCAACACAAATAGGGGGCCCCGTGGCATCGACGCTGTCGTTGGCCATTGCAAGGACCACTGATTTTTCAAAAAGGGGGTCCATTCCCTTGCTCCTTTGAAAAAAGGGCGCTTTTTTAAATTTAAACCCCCCCGGGAGAGGGGCGCCGACCTCAAGGGCGGGTTTCCCCCGCCCCCGCGGCGTTTTGGATGGCGTGCAGCCTCCCGGGGGCCCGGGGGGTTGCCACGCCCGCCGGGGGCGCTTCACCTCTCTCTGCCCCGGGTGATTACCTGGAGGCCAAACCCCATTCCGCCATCGGGGAACTTTAACCCGGGGGGGTATGTTCGCCGCAAATTTAGAAATTACCCTAACACCGGGGCGGAGGATCAGGAAGGATTCCCCCGGTTTTCGGACTGATTTCCCAGCTAAAACCAGCGGGGGTGTGTCCCGGGTTTCCCGTGGGCACGGGATCTGGCTTTAATTTTGCCATTTGGGGGGTAGCACAAAGGGCGGGCAACAAGAAATGTTGCCGGTCGACAGGCGGATTTTTAAACCTTAACGTCCCCGCTGTATGGGGGCCGTCCGGGTTTGTAAACACCAAGCCCTCCCCCCTCCCCCTGCATTCCCCCTCCCTCCAAACGGTTTGATGCCACCGGGGCCTGGCCCGATCAAGCTCCGGGGTTTTACAGGGGGGGGCTGGGGCTTGGACATACCCCGGGGGTTTGGGAAGGACTGTTGCCTCCCAGGTGTGAGGCCGCCCCCTGTGTTTTAGAAGCTCTTAAAGGGGTCAGACATGTTTTAAACTGCCCCGACCCGGGTGGGTGAACCCTGGGGAAGTGCTTTTGGAAAAAGATCCCTACCTGCTCAATGACCTGGGGGGGCTTGTTTTCCAAGGGCGAGCCACTGCCCTACCCCCAAAAAAGGCTTTTTAAAAATTGGCCTCTCAGTGTCCCAAACCCCCCCGTTTTTTTACCACCTGCCAGTCTGGGGGACCCCCAAAGGGGGTAAAAGGGGGTGTGGTTTCACTGGGGGGGAGGCCCCTCCCAAAAAAGGATACGGTCCCCCTTGTCTCCCCCCCGGGCGCCATTGGGGGAGCCCCCCCCGCACCCCTGGCCCTCTAGGCGGCCTGTTCTGCGGCTGGGGGCGGAGCCCCCGGGTCCGCCCAACCCGGGGGCCCCCCCCCGCCCGAATCCGGCTGCCCCCCACCGGGGTTTTTGGGGCCTTCCCTTCTTTGGGACCCCATCCTGCCACCCCCCACTGTCACAAAGAGCAAAGACAGAAAAAAGGGTTTTGGGGGAGCCACCCATTAATTTGGATCCTGGCTGCAACTTTGTTTTTTTTTTAAAACCACACTGAAGTCTTCAACAGAGTCCAAAACAAGACGAACAGAAGGGAAAAGGGGAAAGGGTTTTAAAGGGGAGACGGGGGGTCATAAGTAGCCGGTTCATTGTTCATTGGTTTAGCCCCGGGTGTGACATCAGGGGGGGGCGGTTTCTCCTTTGGCTCGGTCCCAAGAGCTCAGAACAGGTGGAACCTCCCCGGGTTTGGTCTACAGGAAGTGAAGAGAGTTAAAGGGGGCCCCCATCCGGCATGGTCCAAAACCTTCACTCGAGCCCTTTAGCTGCCTCCCATGCCTGTTGGGCAATATTTTATATATATATATATATATATATAATTTCGATGTATATTTTACATTTTTGATTCCCGACAATCATATATTTTTACATTACAAATTTCTATTTTTACTCACTGGGGTATTTTTTCAGGCTTTTTTACACAACCAGGGTTTTCCCAAATTTTGCTCCCCAACCTTCATTGTAGATAAATGAGTCAAACTTTATTCGCCATAAAAAAACAGAAAAAGGGTCAGCACCCAAAAGAAATTTTCATTCTGGGCCCCAATATCTGTGTCCAAATCTGCTTATCCTTTTCAATATGTTTGATCAGATTTAAAACATAACATATATTTTTTTTTTTACTTTTTCCTCCCTTTTTTCTTACATTCTTATGAACCCCATAAAGTTAAATATTGTCTGGATCTCGGTAATAGGTACATTTTGAAACCTTTTTGGTATTTTATTGGTCTATTTTTTTTCTCCTCCGGGAATTTTCATGTTCACTGTACTGTACATCTATAAATAACATGTTTTATTGTCCAGAAAATAAAGATAAATATCAATTTATTCACTCATGATATAATGGCAACCTTTTTATATAAGGAAGGTCGCTTTCAGCCTGCAAGATCTTTATGAATGCTAGGAGTGACTCTGTTTTTGTCAAAATTTATGGAAAAATTTCCATATATAATTAAAAGTATTAAGTAAAACAATTGCCTGGAATCACTGCTACATATACAGTCATACAAAATCATTCAACGGTAATACCATCATCTTTTTCTGATGCAATGATAAACAAGAGAGCTATTACTTTTGATGTTTTCACTCAAGAAAGTCACCAGAAAGATTATTTTTATTTAATTCTTTAGATGCAGATCAAGGTGCAGATATAATTGTCATTAAAGATTTAGTCTTGAGACATGGGAGAAGAAACATGCCTGAAAATTATAGCAGTGCTAATCTATGTATCTTAAGACTATTCTCTGAAATACCATTCCAAGTCATTGGTATAAAACCAACAGATCAAGACAGAGCACAAGTAGTTTCTGCCATTTTAGTTCTTCCAGATTACAGGTCTTACAAAACCCATGGCACACGGGGCATATGAAGAGATCAAAAAAAAAATCATTACAGGTACTTTATATGTCTAGATACAAATTGTTAGTATCTCGTAGGAGCTCATTGATACAGACTAAAGCTATTACTCTGGATGGATTGCATCAGGGAAATGTCTTCTTAGATAATTCCCAAATCCACAAAAGAATGGAGCAATGAGCTGTGTTTCATTAAATACAGATTTATCAATAATGCAATGTTCATTAACAATTAGCATAAATCTACTTTCAGGAAAAAAGACCAAAGTCAAGTTGACTTCCCTTTCATCTTAAGTTAGACATCCTGCTCTTTCCATGAAAATGAATAAAAAGATTCCTAATTGTTAAAAAAAAAGACCACTGAGCTCTCTTCGTTTTCAAATATGATAGGTAGTTTTGGTTAGTAAACTCAATAAAACGTTAGAAGGCACCTTCTGGCCATGGCAGTCCTCCTGCTCAGGCTGTTAACAGCCATTAGCTCCTGATTACCACATGCTAGTAGGCAAGTGAAAAAACATACAGAGGTGCAGCCAATTGGCTGGTAAAAAAACCAAAGTCATACTGAAGTCCAATGTGTTACCCTGCAGTTCAAATTTAAAGATCGGTTTTAAAAATGATGGCAGAAATAAACATTCTGAAGTGGTTTCAAACACTGTCACTGAGGGTCAAAAAATTTATTTTTGCCTATTTCATAAGTCGACATGTCCCGATATTTATAATTTTTCTACAAATTGTAAATTAGAGTTCATAGAGCCTTTATTTCAGGACTAAAGCACATAAAGCCAGCATTTCAGAAACAGGAACAATGAATAGCTCAATGTCACTTTCTTGTGCCTTAAAAGTGACAAAGCCGGTCTTTTCTTGTAAAAAAATAAAATCCTTAAGGACAATTTAACAGGGAATGTTGGGAAACTGACAGCAAACATGTTAAGGGTTTTTTTTTGTGTTGTCATGAAGTCGTCAATTCTCCACCCAGTCACAAATGTCACTTTTGCTCAGTTGATTCTTTATACTTGTTCATCACATAATCTCCTTATCTGAGTTTAATTCGGACATTAACCAAAAAGAAAGAATATTTACTATTTAAAGTACCTACCATCATAAACGAGTATTTTTGTATAACACTGTACATACTGCATCTACTTTACATTAGACAGCCCAGCACAGACTCTACTGTAGAACATCCAGTTTGTGGTGGCCAGTTGGGCCCAAATTCCAGGTTTGTGACTTTGTCTTCTGACTGATTTGTAAATCTTAATGTTTTTTTTCTTCAAAGATCTGACTGGATTTTATTTTCCTCTCCTCCTTGATTAACTGGCCATAGTTCAACAACTTAATTAATGGTAATATTTTAGATTCCATTTATGTAAATCAGTTTCAAATAACTTGTTTTCCTGCCTTTTAAACAAATCTCAATCTTTACGTGTTCTTGTTATCAATTAGCAAATTGTAAAGTTGATGAATGCATTTACATGTGAACTTATTACACTTGTATGTACCGCAATCAATAAAAGAGTGTTATGTAAAATTAACAGAATTTAATTGAATATCTGCTACAGTTGGCCCCCACATATAGCTTACAGGTTTGTCACCTGGCAAACATGGGTTTTTAAGCTAAAACTGTGCCAAGATCAATAGCTGATAATTTGTGTAAGAATATTTTTGGGTAACATGCATTCATCTCTTAAAGAAATAGCATAAAGGCTTAATACATGTCAAAACCTGTTCAGGCACCCCAAGGAAACCAGATAAAGGTCAAGGAACAAAATGTACACGAAATATAAAAATTTGGGTATAGGAAAAATACTGAGATGGTCAAGTAAATAATGTACCAGAAAGAAAGGTTGATGTAATATAAAAATGTACTGAAGGTGACTAAGCGATGACTAAGAAATGAGCAGGTGTCCTAAAACAACGAGAATGTTATATGCCAGAAATTTCAAGGGTGGTAGCCCATCTCAAAAGGTATAGGAAAAACAGAACATAATAAAAATAGACTTTTATCTACTTCATATATAAAATTTAAAGCCTAATAATGCAATGATTTTATTCACGTTTATGTCACTTTTGTGGCTTTAAATCTGAGTTAATTTAAAACCTACATATAGTTAGTATAAAGTTTGGTATCTTTTTTTCAATTTATCGAACTTATGTATGTTCTTAGATTTTCCGATTCTTATTCCATTCATATCATGAACCTCTATTCTTTATTTCTCTCACCATTCTGACCATTCTGTAACAGACTGCTTTTAAAGAATACTCCTCCAAGGCATTTTTCTGAGGGGTAATTAAAAGATACAATGAACAGTTTTTCTCCTGCCTGATTACTGAATTGTCCTGTTATAGGATGTTTCTTTTTTTTAATAAGATGTTAAATTTCAACCACAAATTCAAGCCATGGCATTGTGTTAATAAAACACCAACAAACACCTGAAGATTGTGATTTTGATTATTACTAAAATAACAATAACAAAATAATGTCTTTCTAAATGTATATGTTAGGTCTAGTTTATTAATAACTATAATATATAACCTTTAGCAATCCTGATGCAATAACGAATCACCCTAGCATTGCCATGGTTATGGTAATAGATACGGTGAGCTTCCATGTTTTGATCTGCCTGGGGGTCCCTAGTCTCACAAAATAGTTTTAACATCACCAAATTGGACATTGGTGAGGGGAGACAAAGAGGCGAATAGAAATTTGTCAGGGTAGGAGACACGATAGAAATATCTGGAGGGGGTCGTTGAGACTTGTCCCATCCCCCCATTTTGTGCTGCCTGATGTTCCTCCCTAAATAAGGGGAAAAACTTAATATATTGTGTGATTCAAAATGTGCAGGTCCTCCTGGGATTCACTCCATACCTTGGGTTATGTATATTGGGTTGTACTCAACTCTGTTGCTTTTGTGGTCATTTCCCTTTGGGAGGTTAAGTAAAAACTACTTGCATGTGAATGTTTCCCCCGAATAATGGAACAAACTTCATTGCCGAACTGCTGGCTGCTTTGTATTTCGCTATATGATTTCTGATAACTGGCTTGTCCGGGACCACTTACCTTTTAAAACCAGCAAGACCCAAAGGGGGTGGGTTTAGGGGCCCAGGCCCCCCATGGACCCTTGATCATCCCAAAGGGGACTGTTTTCAGAGGGGGCATACCATAAATATCTGGGGGCAGCTGGATGACAAATTGGGCTGGGCTGCCAATACAGCTCTATGTAAGAAAGCTCAGAGCAGAATATACTTTCTGAGAAGGTTGGCATCCTTCAACATCTGCAGTAAGATGCTGCAGATGTTCTACAAGACGGTTGTGGCGATGCCCTCTTTACGCGTGGTGTGCTGGGTGGCAGCATAAAGATGAAAGACGCCCGCCTGGACAAATTTGTTAAGAAGGCAGGCCCATTGTAGGATTAAAGTTGGACAATTTAACATCTGTGGCAAAAGCGGCGGCACTAAGCAAACTCCTGCAATCATGAAGAATCCACTGCATCCACTTAACAGTGTCATTCCAGACAGAGGAGTAGCTTCGGTGACAGACTTTTGTCACTGTCCTGTTCCACTGACAGACTAAAGAGATGCCTCCCCACACTTGGGACTCTTCAATTCCCCCCGGGAGTAAATCAACATTTTTTTATTTTAATTTTTTCTTTTTTATTACTATTTAATTTAATATTGTTTCTTTGTATCAGTATACTGCTGCTGGATTATGTGAATTTCCCCGGGGATTAATAAAGATCTATCTATCTACTGTATCTATCTATCTACTCCAATCCTAGACCTTGCTTCGACACTAACATCTAAGTCACTACTAAAGAACTGCGTGTAACAAATATTTCATCAGTATACTAATAATTTCAGTTTTGATTTTGTACAAGATACTACAATTACATATATAAAGTTTAAAAAATGTATTTATTGTGAGTTTAAATAAGTACTACATTATGCTGTTATTCACTCAAGGAATTGCAAAAGACACATTTTGACAACAACAATATAGAAACAACAACTAATTAATAACACAGTGAGGGAAATTACAGAAAACAACTTCTAATTATCCGCTATTAGCCAAATATTTTCCATTTTTTTCTTCTAATTAGTAATTAGCAAGAGACAATCAAAAAAGTCCATGGAAAAGAAAAAACAATCCACTTATCAGTTATCCTGTCATATGCTCACAATGTGCAACACGTGAATTTTTGTGTTCAGTTTAAAACTGAATATCATGTAAATGTGTTCCCCGTTTATGCTCTGGTAGATTTTTCCAGAAGTGTTTGCTTAACAAAACTTTAGCAAAAAAAAAAGATGCATTTTGCACATTATGAGGTAACCAATAATTTACATATGGATTTTTCTTTTTCCTAAGGACATTTTGATATTGTTTTCCATTATATAGCATTGGGCAACATAGACACCTACTTAATCATTTTTTTCCTTTTTCCCTGAAAACGTGAGATTAACATTTTTCTTGGTAATTGCTACAAAACACCTAGGGAGATAACACATAAAAAAATGATAATTTTTGGTGGGATATTCCTTTAGAATTCACTTTACGACCAATGGCCACCAATTTCTTTCTTTTGAATTCTAAAACATTTTAAAACACATTAAACAAATTTTTTACACCTGGATTGTCCTGCAAAAATAAAGGCAATTTTGGACCCTATCAGAGAAGAGGAACATCAATGATTGTTTTTGTGTTCACAAAAGCAGATGAGCTACCAATAAACTTTTCTTTGTAAACAGTTGGGAGCTAAATGATACTTTCCATATACTGTAGGTGGCTTCACATAAAACAATGTCATTTTACATCAATCCTGCTGTCTACTGTCATCCAGAGAGGTATCTGCATGATGCAAATCTTGGTGACCATGCAAAGTGCCAACTTATAAACACACACACAAACAAAGATGGACACTTTATAGGAAAGCAGAAACAAGCATGAACAAACCGTGAGGCAACAACACTTTGTATATACATGAAGCCATGTGTACATCTTGTTTACTGACGGTATGGGTCTTTAGTCTATTAAAGAATAAAAGTGAACTTGAGCTCCTACAGGCCTCTGGACTATTCAGAAACCCCACAACCGCAGCCTTGAGAGGAGAAGGATTTCAGACTTTGAGATAATGTGTTTAACCAGTTTTTGTTGTGAGACCTTTTTATCATGATCTAGATGATTACAGAATTAAAATAAATATATTTTGCTTTTAGTTCTCTAGATGGCTTAATTTATTCACTCCTGAGCAATGGGGATTTGGCAAACTGTCTCCTACTTGAACTCAGAGTCAATAAACAAACCTAAGACAAGACAAAACCAAATATAACAATAGAGTATCAAATAAAGAAGCCTTGTTTTGGGTTACAAACAAAACTTGGACTTTGGGTCTGGTATCTAAATGTATTAGATTGACTATAGTCCTAAGAATCATGTTTGTTTGAAATTCAGACCCATACATCCAAGTCTTGAATTCAGGGATATTCGGGAAGCCTGATAAAATTTTGAAACCATGGCCACAAAGCTTCTGCCCAATTTTACTGCTAGGTACCCCTGATCATTCCTTTTAGGCCACAACCCCTTTACATCATCTTTTCCCCTTAATTGCAACACTATAAAGGAAAAGGACATAAACAAACAATGCATATTCTTCCAAATTCATGTCTGAAATAAAATAATAAAAAAACAAAGAAATCTTTTAAAACAAGCTTTATCTGTCAGTAGCATGTTAAATTTCCCGATTCTTATGTTACCCCCCATATTGAAAAAAGAAAAGCCGCATTTCTAAAAAAAAAGAACCCGGTTTTTTAAAAAAGCATAAATCAGTTCTCTGAGACATCATGTTTATTTGTTTTACCTCATCCATTGTCTATTCATGTATAGTACTTTTGCAGATAATCTATCGATTTATAAGTATAAACCACAACAGAGAAATAAATGGAAAAAAATTTTACATTAGTGTAACACACAAAATTGAAAAAAATAATACAGTTGAAGTTCTACAGTCATTTTCCTTAATGACAAAAAGAAAAAAATTAATTAATAAAATGGGCAGCTAGTAATGGAAAAAGAAAAAAAAAAAATTTAGTTGAACAGTTTTAAAAAAATAATCATTAATCATAGTTGGGCCTACTTTTTTAGAATAAGCAAAGTTTGGGGCCCTTTAGTAAAGTCATATACCCCCTTGGGCTTTTTGTACTCTATATAAAAAACAATTTTTCATACATAATTATGGGGGTTTTACAATAGTTCAATGCAACATCCCCCTCTTTATGAATGAATTTGGGTTAAAAAATTGGGCCCAGCCCCATTTTAAAAAAAATGGTTAGGAAAAAAATGAGAAAGAATTGTATTAATTTGTCATAAATTTGTAATTACCCTTACAAAAAGGGGACAGATATTAATATAATAAAAAAACTACATGAGCAGCTAAGCTAAATGATGTATCTTCATCCTTGATTTAATTCTGAGATTAAGTGGCATCCTTTTCTTTGGCAGGGGGTCATTTTTGAGTTTAAATGTCAGTTGATAAATCTTCACTACTTTTGTTTATCAGCTTTTTAAAATATGGTACAGAACAATTGATTATAATACAATACTTTTATCAAAATTTAACTTCAACTTTTAAATGTTTTACAATAGAGTAGCCAAATTAATCTCACAAATTTTAAAAGATTGCATCTTGGGCCCTTAACAGGGGCATAGGGCAACCCATCTGAAGGAAATGAGAAAAATCATCAATCGGCTTTTAGATCAGAAAAAAACTGTCCTTGGTCTTGCCGAATTCTAAATAAAATTTAAGTTGGAACCAGAAGGTTTTTACATCGTTGGTATCAATTTTTTTGGTCAAATAAACTAAATAATTTTTTCATATTGAGAAGCCACCCAAGTTTGTGTTTTTTTTAGTTAAACAAAAGTTTTGGCATTGTATAAGGGCCGAATAAAAAAATTAAGTTCGTACATTGGTTGGGTTCAGTAAAATTATATTACCCCTTTTGTATTCTACTTTTACTAGAAAGAGCAGCTAAAACATAACAATTCTGTTTGTCCGTTCAACTTTTGTCACATTAATGAATCACCTTTCTGACATCTGTTTTACAATTTGTTTAGTTTTGGAATTTGTTTTTGTTTCCCGTTGGTTTTTTTCATTTTAGCATATTTTGGTGATTATTTGTTTTTTTTTTGTATGTTTGCCACCCGTTGGATTATTTTTAGTTGCGTTTTCTGCAATCTTTTCAATGATACCCATACTAATCATGCAACATTGTTTTATGATGGGCAATAATTCATTCTGAAATAAAGATTATGTTGGAACACCGGGTTTCATTATAACGGGTATGCACGTGTTGATAAAACGCCCACGTTAAAATTGCGATTTTTAAAACCAACATTTGGGGAAAGAGCACATTTCATGGGGGGCTCATCCCCCTAAACCCAGTTCCCCGCTTTTTTCAGACTGGCGACCCCCGCATCAAAGCAGTGCTACTGTTCCTGTGTGGTTTATCTTTTTTTTTTCAGACCACATTACTGATGGGGTTTAGAATCATGAAATTAACTGGTTTATTAATTTAATGTTATAATTTCTGTAAAAATTTGGCCCACAGAATGGTCAAACTATTCAAATACCATAGCTGCTTTTGATGTTGTTACTCCCTGCACCTTCTTCTTCTTTCAGCTGCTCCCATTAGGGGTTGTACAGCGAATCATCTTTTTCCCTATTACTCTCACTGCACCACTCGGGCACTTCGGAAAGACAATTTCGGGATACGCATTAAGCCCGCTGCCCCTGCCATGCTTCCTATTTGAACTGCTCCTCCCCCGACAAATGTTTCAAAACCTTTCCTGTATGGATCCCGGTTTAGAAAAAATTTCATCCCGGGCTCTGAGCAATTAATCACCCATTAATGCTCCATTAGAACTGTTTGTACTTATTTTAAAATCACCTCCTTAAACTTTGGCAACAGTTATAATATTGCACAACCTGAGCAACTTTTGCGATTTACATAGAATGATATCTTTTTTTAAGATGAAATGCAGAAAAAATATGTTTATTATATTATACAATAAAACTTTAACTTCATTTAAATAAATATTTATTTTTAAATTTAAAAGGGCCCCGGTGTGCTACTCTAGCAAGGATCTCGGCCCTTTTACAGATTTTCCTCCCTCCATGTAGCTTCATTGGGACTGGTGTGAAGGGTAGAATTTTTAAAAAGAAGATTGTACAAACGTTTTTCAATTTTCCCTTTAAAAAAGTTTTGAAGAACCCCGGGATAACAAGATGGCTTAACATCATTACAGAGCTGATTGTGGGTGATTGGTTATTTGGGAGAAAGAAAAGGAAGGAAGGAATTGGGGTTGTATGTTTGAAACAGACATACTGCGAAAAAATTATTTCATTGAAGGTCACAATCACGCCCCAAATGTTCCTATGTTTAATAACTTTTTAAAGCCCATCATCATAAAAATTATAAAAGTATACATCTCAGTATTTTAATTATTAAAAAGCTGAAAATTTTACAAATGTAAGGGTTCTGTGTTTTGCGGAAGAAAGACAAAGCTCGGAAAAAAGGATTCACACACATTTAAACCTAGAAGATCAAATACAAAACAAAGCATTACGTCTACTTTAATTCGTGGGGGAGAAACTAGTAAATTAAATGATTTTAAAAAAGTTTATGATGTTCTACTTTAATAAAATAAAAACTGATTAAAAAAAGAAATTTAAATTTGTTTAAAAACTTTGTTTTTTTCCACTGTGTCTTTTTTTTCTCTGTACCCCAAAAGCATATGAAACTCAGGCGGGGGGCTCACCGGCTTTTTCCCCAAATTTTATATCTGACAACCTTTTTTTTTTTCCGCCATTTTGTGAACGGCTTTTAGTTTCTCTGACAGTATTCCTATCAACTTCCTTTTTTTGTTTATACCATTGTTTAAACCAACAAAAAAACCCTTTTCCTTCCTCCACTTGGTACGTTGAAATTTTCTATTTTTTCCCCCTGGGTTTTTCCATTTCTTTTCAGGAACACTGGCTTAAAAGGCTTTTAATTTTATTTACATATTCAAGAAAGGTAATTCGGGGGGGGGGGGCGGGGACCAGCAGCGGCATGTGTTTAATTTCCGCGACGGGTTTATGGCGGAAGAACATGGAAGTTGGAAAACGATTTATGATCTGTATTTTTTGTCGTGACATTCGCTTTTTTTACGTATGTTATAGTACAATTTATTCACGCCGTTTTGCATGAGGCCCTGGGAATGGATGCAAATTTTATTTTTTGACCAAGATAGATGACAGGAAAAATAAGGTGATGAAAGGGAAAAAAGACAGTTTTTTAAATGGACTAGGATCAGGAAAACTGTAACAAAAGCCAAACCAAACTGGCAGATAAAAAACACTACAAAGAATTAAACTCAACATAAATCAAGCAAAATTTCACCTCTGGTTTTTGGTATACATAAAATTTTTTTTTTTATT
>NW_024379315.1:0-46917 GCF_016835505.1 Polypterus senegalus
CATTTATTTCAAGTTCACTTTGCCACGTGTTCAGCAGAAAAGAAACGCAAGGAAGCAGAGCGAAGAAGGCACCGCTGAGATTCGAACTCAGGATCTCCTGTTTACAAGACAGGCGCTTTAACCAGCTAAGCCACGGCGCCCATGTCAAAAGCTCATTTGTCAAGTTTCCATTTTCACTCAGTAAAATAGAATGTTTAAGGCAGAACATTTCGATTCTAAAATATGGACTAAGATACTGCCTTTGAGCAACAGGTGTGTTATGCGGACTGAGAAAGTAACTTAAGAGGCAACCGTTCGTGCCTTTACGGAAAGCGGCTCGGAATATTTTCTTCTTGAATTTGATCTGCTGGCACAGATAGCAGCAGAAAGGATAATAGACTCTAAGATTGAAAGTCACGACAAGGGTGGGATTCGAACCCGCGCGCTGCAGAGCACAATGGATTAGCAGTCCATCGCCATCTAACCACTCGGCCACCTTGTCACGTGAGCAAAGCGATCCTTCCAGGCATTCCTCCTAAATTTAAATTCACTGATCCGTAACGCATCATTCTATGTTCTATATTTAAGTACTAACACTTCATCTACACTCATATCGTCATCAATTGTTCTGTTTCATTGCTGCCTTGCTACAGAGCAATCTGTTACACGTCGAAGACGGCAGGCAGGCTTTCACTTTTCTCTATGTCTTTCACTGGCCAAAGCAAAGAGAATAAACCTGAGAGCTGCGCTCCACCTCCGCCTTCTGCAATGAAACGGACAAAGCTAACCTGTTCCTTGCAAAGTTTCAAGGCACATCCGGAGTGCCAAGATGAAAATGAACTAGAAGCAGTATGACAAACTGCAGGCACCGCTGAGACTCAAACTCAGGATCTCCTGTTTACTAGACAGGCGCTTAAAACAACTAAGCCACGGCACCTGACGTTATGAAGAGACTCTAGCAGTGTGACGCAATACGCATAAATAGAAGTTATTATGTAACCAATGTCCACCTCTTGGTAATTCAATAACAAAAAAAAATAAAAAAAACATCTGAAATGTGAACACACTTTCAGTAACTGCAGTTCCACGATTTGAGACTTTTGTAAGGAGAGAAGTTTGCCATATGTTGTTTGAATCCAATGTTCAAAGGAAGCCCTCGAAGAAGAGAAAACGCTCACACAATCCGTGAAAAGCACAACAGACTTGATCCAGGAAAAAAGCAGTCATCTTCTTCAAAGGCACCTTAAATCATTTCTTCATCGAGGTTTTCCATTCTCTTTGTCGACTTCGATTAAGGACTTAAAATATATCAATGAAAAGGGCAAGTTTTCCACGCAGTCTTATTTCAAGTTCACTTTGTTCACGTGTTCAGCAGAAAAGAAACGCAAGGAAGCAGAGCGAAGAAGGCACTGCTGAGATTCAAGCTCAGGATCTCCTGTTTACAAGACAGGCGCTTTAACCAGCTAAGCCACGGCGCCCCATGTCAAAAGCTCATTTGTCAAGTTTCCATTTCACTCAGTAAAATAGGAATGTTTAAGGCAGAACATTTCGATTCTAAAATATGGACTAAGATACTGCCTTTGAGCAACAGGTGTTGCGCGGACTGAGAAAAGTAACTTAAGAGGCAACCGCTAAGCGCCTTTTACGGAAAGCAGCGTCGGAATATTTTCTTCTTGAATTTGATCTGCTGGCACAGATAGCAGCAGAAAGGATAATAGACTCTAAGATTGAAAGTCACGACAAGGGGGATTCGAACCCACGCGTGCAGAGCACAATGGATTAGCAGTCCATCGCCTTTAACCACTCTGGCCACCTTGTCACGCGTGAGCAACCGGCATCCTTCCAGGCATTCCTCCTAAATTTAAATTCACTGATCCGGTAACGCATCATGCCAAGCTCTATATTTAAGTACGGACACTTCATCAACACTCATATCGCCATCAATTGTTCTGTTTAATTGCTGCCTTGTTACAGAGCAATCTGTTTACACGTCACGGCAGGCAGGCTTCTCACTTTTCTATGTCTTCACTGGCCAAAGCAAAGAGAATAAAACCTGAGAGCTGCGCTCCACCTCCGCCTTCTGCAAATGAAACGGACAAAGCTAACCTGTTCCTTGCAAAGTTTCAAGGCACATCCGAAAAGCAAGATGAAAATGAACTAGAAGCAGTATGACAAACTGCAGGCACCGGGCTTGAGACTCAAACTCAGGATCTCCTGTTTACTAGACAGGCGCTTAAAACAACTAAGCTACGGCACCTGACGCTATGAAGAGACTCTAGCAGTGTGACGCCATAATGCCTAAATAGCAGAATCCATGTAACCAATGTCCACCTCTTGGTAATTCAACAATAAAAAAAAAATAAAAACATCTGAAATGTGAACACACTTTCAGTAACTGCAGTTCCACTGATTTGAGACTTTTGTAAGGAGAGAAGTTTGCCATATATGTTGTTTGAATCCAATGTTCAAAGGAAGCCCTCTGAGAAGAGAGAAAACGTTCACACAATCCGTGAAAAGCACAACAGACTTGGCGATCCAGGAAAAAAGCAGTCATCTTCTTCAAAGGCACCTTAAATCATTTCTTCATCGAGGTTTTCCATTCTCTTTGTCGACTTCGATTAAGGACTTAAAATATATCAATGAAAAAGGGCAAGTTTTCCACGCAGTCTTATTTCAAGTTCACTTTGCCACGTGTTCAGCAGAAAAGAAACGCAAGGAAGCAGAGCGAAGAAGGCACCGCTGAGATTCGAACTCTGGATCTCCTGTTTACAAGACAGGCGCTTTTAATCCAGCTAAGCCACGGCGCCCTATGCTCAAAAGCTCATTTGTCAAGTTTCCATTTCACTCAGAATAATAGAATGTTTAAGGCAGAACATTTCGATTCTAAAATATGGACTAAGATACTGCCTTTGAAGCAGGTGGTGCTGCGCGGACTGAGAAAGTAACTTAAGAGGCAACCAGCTGTGCCTTTTACGGAAAGCAGCGCTCGAATATTTTCTTCTTGAATTTGATCTGCTGGCACAGTATAGCAGCAGAAAGGATAATAGACTCTAAGATTGAAAGTCACGACAAGGGTGGGATCTGAACCCACTGCAGGCAGAGAGCACAATGGATTAGCAGTCCATCCAACCACCGGCCACCTTGTCACGTGAGCAAACGGCGATCCTTCCAGGTATTCCTCCTAAATTTAAATTCACTGATCCGGTAACGCATCATGCCAAGCTCTATATTTAAGTAACGTGACACTTCATCAACACTCATATCGTCATCAATTGTTCTGTTTAATTGCTGCCTTGTTACAGAGCAATCCTTGTTACACGTCAATGACGGCAGGCAGGCTTTCACTTCTCTCTATCTTTCAATGGCCAACGCAAAGTGAATAAAACCCTGAGAGCTGCTCTCCACCTCCGCCTCTCTGCAAATGAAACCAAGCTTAACCTGTTCCTTGTAAAGTTCTCAAGGCACATCCGAGTGGCAAGATGAAAATGAACTAGAAGCAGCAGGACAAACTGCAGGCACCGCTGAGACTCAAACTCTGGATCTCCTGTTTACTAGACAGGCGCTTAAAACAACCAAGCCACGGCACCTGATTGCTATGAAAGAGACTCTAGCAGTAGTGACGTCATACGCCTAAAAGTAGGTAAATATGTGTTCAATGTCCACCTCCTTGCACCCGCTTCAATAACAAAAAAAAATAAAAACATCTGAAATGTGAACACACTTTCAGTAACTGCAGTTCCAATGACATTTGAGACTTTTGTAGGGAGAGAAGTTTCATACATGTTGTTTGAATCCAATGTTCAAAGGAAGCCCTCGGAGAAGAGAAAACGTTCTCACAATCCGCGAAAGCACACAACAGACTTGGCATCCAGGAAAAAGCAGTCATCTTCTTCAAAGGCACCTTAAATCATTTCCTTCATCGAGGTTTTCCATTCTCTTTGTCGACTTCTGGCTAAGGACTTAAAAATACATCAATGAAAAGGGCGGGAATTTTCCCCGAATCTTATTTAAAGGGGGTTCATTTTCCCCACGTGTTCAGCAAAAAAAAGCAAAAGGGAAGAAAGTGAAAAAAAGGCCCCGCGGGATTGAACTCAGGATCTCCTTTTAAAACGGGGTTTTAAACCCAAATAACCCCGGCCCCCATGTAAAAAACTCATTTGTCAATTTTCCATTTCACTAAAAGTAAAATAGAATTTTTAAAAGGAAGAACATTCAATTCTAAAATTGGACTAAGATACTGCCTTTGAGCAACAGGTGTTGCCTTGGACTGAAAAATAACTTAAGGGGCAACCGTTGCGTTTTTTACGGGAAACAGCGTCGGAATATTTTCTTCGAATTTGATCTGCTGGCACGAAAGAAACGGGAAAGGATAATAAAACCCCCTAAGATTGAAAGCCCGAAAAGGGGGTGGGTTCGCCCCGGGTGCGGGTTACAATGGATTGATCCATCGCCTTCCCACTCGGCCACCTTGTCACGTGGGAAAACGGCGACCCTTTCCCAAGGCATTCCCCCTAAATTTAAAAATTCACTGATCGGTAACGCATCATCCCAAAGCTCTTTTTTGGTCGGACACTTCATCAACCTCATATTCATAAATTTTGTTCTTTTTTAATTTTGCCCCCTTTTGTTAGAGCAATCTAAACGTCCGGGGGCCCGGGGGCTTTCACTTTCTCTATTTTTTAAAAAAGGCCAAAGCAAAGAGAATAAAACCGGGGAAACTCCCTCCACCTCCGCCTTCTGCAATAAAACGGACAAAACTAACCTTTTCCCTTGAATTTTAAAAGGAAACCCCGGGTGCCAAGATGAAAATGAACTAGAAGCAGTATGACAAACTCGGGCCCCCGGGAGACTCAAACCCCGGGATCCCCTGTTTCTAGACAGGGTTTAAAAACAATAAGCCACGGCCCCTGGGGGTTATGAAGAGACTCTAGAAATTGTGACTCATCCCTAAATAACGGTTAACGAAACCCCAATTTTCCACCTTTTGGGGAATTCAATAACAAAAAAAAAAAAAAAAAACATCTGAAATGTAAACACACTTTCAGTAACTGAAACCCCCGATTTGAGATTTTTGAAAGGGAAAAGTTTGCCTTTGTTTTTTTGAATCCAATGTTCAAAGAGCCCTCGGAGAAGAGAAAACGTTCACAAATCCGTGAAAAGCCCCAACAGACTTGCGATCGGGAAAAAAAGCGTCATCTTCTTCAAAAGGCCCCAAATCATTTCTTCATCCGAGGTTTTCCATTTTTTTTCGACTTCGATTAAGGACTTAAAATATATCAATAAAAAGGGGGAAATTTTTTTCCCCGATTCTTATTTCAATTTCATTTTCCCGTGGGAAAAAGCGCAAACAGGCGAAGAAGGCACCGCTGGGGATTCGAACTCAGGATCCCCCTGTTTACAAGACAGGCGCTTTAACCAGCAAAGCCAGGGGCCCCCATGTAAAAGCTCATTTGTCAAGTTTCCATTCCTCAGAAAAATAGAATTTTTAAAGGAAAGAACTTTTTCGATTCTAAAATATGGATAAGATACTGCCTTTGGGCAACAGGTGTTCCCGCGGACTAAAAATAACAAGAGGCAACCTTTTGCTTTTACGGAAAAACCAGCGTCGGTTTTTCTTCTTGAATTTGATCTGCTGGCACAGAAAGCATTAAAAATAATAGACTCTAAGTTAAAAAATCCCGAAAGGGGTTGGGTTAAACCTGGCGTGCAAACTGGATTAGCAGTCCCTTCCCCTTTAAACCCCCGGCCCCCGCCACGTGGGAAAGGCGGCGATCCTTCCAGGCATTCCCCCCAAAATTTAAATTCATGACCCGGGAACCCCCTCATGCCAAGCTCTATATTTAATACGGCCCGCCATCAACACTCTTATGTCAAAAATTTTGTTCTTTTTTTAATTGCTCCCTTGTTACAGAGCAATCTTTCAAATCACGGGGCGGCGGGCCCTTTCACTTTTCTTTTTATGTCTTTCACTGGGCCAAAGCAAAGGAATAAAACCTAAAACTGCGCTCCACCTCCCCCCTTCTGAAAAAAAACGGAAAAGCAAACCTTTCCCCCCAAAAATTTTTAAAAGGCACACCCGGGTGCCAAGATAAAAATGAACTGGGAAACAGTATGACAAACTGCGGGCCCCGCTGAGACTCAAACTCAGGATCCCCTTTTACTAGGGGGGCCCCGCTTAAAACAACTAAGACGGCACCGGGCGTTATGAAGAGACTCTAGCAGTGGGGCGCCCATGCCCCCTAAATCCCCAGTTAACATGTAAAATTCCACCTCTTGGTAATTCAATAAAAAAAAAAAAAAAATAAAAAAAAAAAACACATTTTCCCAGAAACCCCTGATTCCACGTTGGGGATTTTTTGTAAGGGGGGTTTTGCCATATGTTGTTTTGAATCAATGTTCAAAGGAAGCCCTCGGAAAAAACGTTCACACAACCCTTTGGCCCAAAAAGGCTTGCGATCGGGAAAAAAAAGCAGTCATCTTCTTAAAAAGGGCACCAAATCTTTTTCTTTTCATCGGGGTTTTTCCATTCTCTTTTGCCCGACTTGATTAAGGACTTAAAATTATCAATAAAAGGGGGAAAAGGTTTTCCCCACCCCAGTCTTTTTCAATTCACTTTGCCCCCGTGTTCAGCAGAAAAGGGGGGAAGAGAGGGGGAAAAAACGCAGGATTCGAACTCAGGATCCCCCTGTTTACAAGACAGGGGCTTTAACCAGCAAAAGGGGGCCGCCCCTTTCCCAAAAACTCATTTGTAAATTTTCCAAATTTCCTCAGTAAAATAGAATGTTTAAGGCGAACTTTCGTTTTCTAAAATATGGACTAAAAACCCCCTTTTGAGCAACAATTTGCGGACTGAAAATAAAGGGAAACCCGTTCGTTTTTTGGGAAAAGCAACGTCGGAATTTTTTTCTTCTTGAATTTGATCTGCTGGCACAGATGGCGGCAGAAAGGATAATAGACTCAAAGTTGAAAGTCCGACAAGGGGGGGATTCAAACCCCCGGGCGTGCGGCACAATGGTTTAAACACCCAAAACCCCCTTTAAAACCATTTTCCGGCCCCTTGTCCCGTAAACCAAAGGCGACCCTTCCCAGGCATTCCCCCTAAATTTAAATTCACTGACCCGGAAAGCATCATCCCAACTCTATTTTTAAAAATGGGGGCCCCTTTTCACCCAACACTCATATAAATCACCCAATTGTTCTGTTTAATTGCTGCCTTGTTACAAAAGCAATCTTTTAAAACGAAAAATGACGGCAGGCAGGCTTTCACTTTCTCTATTCTTTCACTGGCCAAAGCAAAGAGAAAAAACCTGGGGTTTCGCCCCCCACCTCCCCCTTCTGAAAGAAACGGACAAAAACCTTTTCCCTTACCAATTTTCCCAAAGGCAAAAAAAGTCCAAGATGAAAATAACAAAAAAGCAGTATGAAGAAACTGGGGCCCCCTGAGACTCAAACTAAAGGATCCCCCTGTTTACTAGACAGGCCCCCAAAAACAACAAACCCCACGGCCCCCACGTTATGAAAAACTCAAAGGGTGGGGCGTCATCGCCCAAAATAACGATTAACTTTTAAAAATTTCCACCTTTTTGGTAATTCAAAAACCCAAAAAAAAAAAAAAAACATCTGAAATGTGAACACACTTTCCAGTAACTGCGGTTCCACGATTTAAAAGGATTTTTTATGGGGAAAACCTTTGTTTTTTTGAATCAATGTTCAAAGGCCCCCGGAAAAAAACGTTCACACAATCCTTGAAAAGCACAACAGATTTGCGATCCAGGAAAAAAGCAGTCCTCTTCTTCAAGGCACCCAAATTTTTTTTCTTCCCGGGTTTTCCATTCTCTTTTTCGACCGTTTAAAGGGAATTTAAAATAAAACCAATAAAAAAGGGCAAGTTTTCCACGATCTTATTTCAAAGTTCATTTTGCCACGTGTTCAGCAGAAAAGCCCCAAGGAACCCAAGGCGAAAAAGGCCCCGTTTAAGGATTGAACTCGGGGATCCCCTGTTTACAAGAAAAGGCCCCAAAGCTAAGCCCGGCCCCCCAAATGTAAAACTCATTTGTCAATTTTCCCATTTCATAGGAAAAATTTGGAATTTTAAAAGGCAGAACATTTCGATTCAAAAATTGGACAAATACTGCCTTTGAGCAACAAGGTTTTTTGGCCGGACTGAAAAAGGGTTTTAAAGGGGCAACCGTTGCGTTTTTTAAAAAGGGCAGGGGTGGGAATATTTTCTTCTTGAATTTGATCTGCTGGCACGAAAGCAGCGAAAGGATAATAGACCCCTGGATTGAAAGTCCCGAGGGGGGTTTGGGTTTCCAAAACCCGCGGTGCAAAACACAATGGATTAGCAGCCCAATTCCCTTAAAACCCCTTTGGGCCACCTTGTAAAGTGGGGAAAGCGGGGGCCCTTTCCCAGGCATTCCCCCTAAATTTAAATTCACTGATCCGGTAACGAAATCATGCCAAGCTCTATTTTTAAAATACGGACACTTCATCCCCACTTCGTCATCAATTGTTCTTTTTTAATTGCTGCCTTGTTACAAAACTCTGTTACCGTCCCCCGGCGGCAGGCAGGTTTTCCCTTTTCTTATGTCTTTCCCCGGCCAAAGCAAAGGGAAAAAACCTGAGACCCCTGCGCTCCACCTCCCCCCTTCCAATGAAACGGACAAAGCTAACCTGTTCCTTCCAAAGTTTAAAGGGACACCCGAGTCCAAAGATGAAAATAAACCCTTAAACAGTATGACAAACTGCGGGCCCCGCTGAGACTCAAACTCAGGATCCCCCTGTTTACTAACAGGCGCAAAACAACTAAGCCAGGGCCCGGGCGTTATGGGAGACTCTAGAAGTGGGGCGTCATCCCCTGTCCGATTAACATTAACCAATGCCCCCTCTTGGTTTCAATAACAAAAAAAAAAAAAAAAAAAAAAACATCTGAAATGTAACACATTTTCCCGTAACTGCGGTTTCCCACGATTTGAGACTTTTGAAAGGGGAAAAGTTTGCCATATTTTTTTTGAATCCAATTTTTCAAAAAGCCCTCGGAAAAAAACGTTCACACAAATCCGTGAAAAGCACAACAGATTTGCGATCCAGGAAAAAAGGGGTCATCTTCTTCAAAGGCCCCTTTAAAATCTTTTTTCTTCATCGGGGTTTTCCCAAAATTTTTTTTTTGTCGACCCGATTAAGGACTTAAAAATATCAATGAAAAGGGCAAGTTTCCCGCGGTCTTATTTCAAGTTCACTTTTTCCTGTTCAGCAAAAAAAGCATGGGGAAAAAGAAAGGCCGGGGGCACGCTGAGATTCGAACTCGGATCTCCTGTTTCCCAAGACAGGCCTTTAACCAGCAAAACCCACGGCCCCCCATGTCAAAAACTCTTTTTGTCAATTTCCATTTCCCCCAGTAAAATAGAATTTTAAGGAAAGAACTTTTTCGATTCAAAAAATATGGACTAAGATACTGTTTTGGAGCAAAAAGGTGTTCCCCCGGACTGAAAAGTAACTTAAAAGGCAACCGTTGCGTCTTTTACGGAAAACAGCGTGGAATATTTTCTTTTGAATTTGATCTCCCTGGCACGAAAGCAGGCAAAAGGTTTGTAGACTCTAAGATTGAAAAAGCCCGAAAAAGGGTGGGATTCAAACCCCCACGTCAGAGCAAAATGGTTTAAACCAGTCCATCGCCTTAACCACTCCCCCACCTTGTCACGTAAAACCAAGCGGCGACCCTTTCCCAAAACATTCCCCCAAAAATTTAAAATTCCCCACGATCCGGAAACGCAGTGCCAAGCTCTATATTTAAGTACGGACACTTCATCAACACTCATTCGTCATCAATTGTTCTTTTTTAATTGCTGCCTTGTTCGGAAAATTTTGCTCAGGGCCCGGCGGGCGGGCTTTACTTTTCTTTCTTTCACGGGCCCAAAGCAAGGGAATAAAACCTGAGAGCCCGCTCCCCCTCCGCCTTCTGAAATAAACGGACAAAGCAAACCCTTTCCCTTTTCCCAAAAGTTTAAAGGGGCCACCCGGGGTCCAAGATGAAAATGAACTAGAAGCAGTAGCAAATTGAAAAAGGCACCGCTGAGACTCAAACTCAAGTTCTCCTTTTTCCCTAAAACAACCCAAAACAACTAAACGGCACCGGGCGTTAAAAAAGACTCTAGCAGTGTGACGTCATCGCCAAAAACAGTTAACATGTAACCAATTTCCACCTCTTGGAAAAATTCAATAACAAAAAAAAAAAAAAAAAAAAAACATCTAAATGTAACCCCACTTTCATTAACTGAAATTCCCACGATTTGAGACTTTTTGGGGGAGAAAGTTTCCATATGTTGTTTAATCAATGTTAAAAAATTTCGGAAAGAAAACGTTCACACAACCCGTGAAAAGCACAACAAAACTTGCGACCCGGGAAAAAAGCAGTCATCTTCTTCAAAGGCACCTTAAATCATTTCTTCACCGGGGGCCTTTCCCTCTTTTTTTTGGAACTTGATTAAGGACTTAAAATATACCCAATGAAAAGGGCAATTTTTCCCCGCAGTCTTATTTAAAGTTCACTTTGCCACGTGTTCAGCGAAAAAAAAGGGCCGCAAGGAAGCAGGCAAAGGGCCCCGCTGAGATTGAACTCAGGATCCCCTTTGTTTACAAGCCCGGGCCCTTTAAACCCAAAAAGCAAGCCAGGGCCTTTTGCCAAAAACTCTTTTGGGTAAAGTTTCCTTTTCACTCAGAAAAATGGAATTTTTAAAAAGGCCAAAATTTTTCGATTCTAAAATATGGACAAAGTTTGCCTTTGAGCAACAGGTTTTTTGTAGGGACTGAAAAGTAACAAGGGGCAACCTTTTCGTCTTTTAAAAGAAGGTGGGAATATTTTCTTCTTGAATTTGATCTGCGGGCCAAAAATGGCGGCGAAAGGATTGGACTCAAAGATTGAAAGCCCACGAAAAGGGGTGGGATTAAACCCCGCAGCGTGCGGGCACAATGGTTAGATCCATCCCCTTTTTCCACCCCCCCTTGTCCATTGAAAAACGGGGGCCCCTTCAGGCATTCCCCAAAATTTTAAAAATTCCCGCATCCGGGGGCCCCTTTTGCCAAGCTCTTTTTAAGGAGGACACTTCATCCACTTTGTCGTCATCAATTGTTCTGTTTTTTTGCTGCCTTGTTACAGAGCAATCTGTTACCGTCCGGCGGCAGGCAGGCTTTCACTTTTCTCTATTCTTTCACTGGCCAAAGAAAGAAAGAAAACCGGAACCCTCGCCCCACCTCCGCCTTCTGAAATGAAAGGAAAAAAACCCTGTTCCCCCCAAAGTTTAAGGAAATCCGAGTGCCGTGAAAATAATTAAAAACAGTATGACAAACTGCGGCACCGCTGAGACTAAAACTGGGATCTCCTGTTTACTAAAACAGGCCCCAAAACAACAACCCCAGGGCCCCTGAAGCGAAAGAGACTCAAACGGTGTGGCGTCATCCCCTTTTAAATAGCAGTTAACATGAAACCAATTTTCCACCTTTTGGGGAATTCAATAACAAAAAAAAAAAAAAAAAAAACATCTGAAATGTGAACCCTTTTCCCAGTAACTGCAGTTGATTTGAGATTTTTTAAGGAAAAGTTTGCCATATGTTTTTTTGAACCCAATGTTAAAAGGGCCCGGGGGAAAAGAAAACGTTCACAACAACCGGGAAAAGCACAACAGACTTGCGATCCGGGAAAAAGCGGTCATCTTCTTCAAAGGCACCTTAAATTTTTTTCTTCCCGGGGGTTTTTTCCTTTCCCTCTTTTTTTGGGCTTGATTAAGGCCCGTAAAATTCAATAAAAGGGAAAGGTTTTCCCCCATACTTATTTCAAGTTCCTTTCCCCGCGTGTTCAGCGGGGGAAAAAAAGCCCCCAAGGAAGCAGGCGAAGGGCCCCGCTGGGGATTCGAACTCAGGGATCTCCTGTTTAAAAGGAAGGCGCTTTAACCGGTTTTAAACCCGGGGGCCCCATGTAAAAAAGCTCATTTTGTCAATTTTCCTTTTCCTCAGAAAAAATAGAATTTTTAAAAACCCAGAACTTTTCCGATTCAAAAAAAAGGACTAAATCTCCCCTTTGAGCAACAGGTGTTGGCGGACTGAAAAGTAACAAGGGGCAACCGTTCTTTTGGGAAAAAACAGCGTGGGAATTTTTTTCTTCTTAAATTTTGATCTGCTGGCACAGAAAGCAACGGGGATAATAGACCCAAGATTAGAAAACCCGAAAAGGGGTGGGATTGGGAACCCCGGGGTGCGGGAGCACAATGGTTAGCATTAAAAAGCGCCCAACCACTGGGCCCGCCCACGTGAGAAAGGGGCCTTCCGGGCATTCCCCCAAAATTTAAATTCACTGATCGTTGGCCATCATCCCAAAGCTCTATATTTGTCGGACACTTAAATCAACCCATTTCGTCATCAATTGTTTCCTTTTTAAATTTTCCCCTTCCTTTTGTTCCCAGAGCAATCTTTCCTACGGCGGCAGGCGGGCTTTCCCCTTTTCTCTATGTCTTTCACTGGCCAAAGCAAAAAAGAATAAAACCTGAAACTCGCTCCACCTCCGCCTTCTGCAATGAAGCGGAAAAAGTAACCTTTTCCCTTTTGAAAATTTTCCCAAAAAGCACCCCGGTGCCAAGATAAAAATGAACTAGAAGCAGTATGACAAACTGCAAGGCCCCCCTGAGACTCAAACTAAAGGATCTCCTGTTTACTAGACAGGCGCTTAAAACAATTTAAACGGCCCCGGGCTTTTGGAAGAGACTCTGGAAATTAAGGGGCCTTAAACCCTTTGATTAACATTCCCAATGTCCCCTCGGGGTTAATTCCAAAAAAAAAAAAAAAAAAAAACATGGAAATGTGACCATTTTCCAGTAACCCAGTTCCACGATTTGAGACTTTTAAAAGGGGTTTTGCCATATGTTTTTTTTGGACCCAATTTTAAAAAGGGCCCTGGGGAAGAAAAAGCGTTCACCAATCCGTGAAAAGCACAACGGACGCGATCCGGGAAAAAAAAGCGTCATTTTTTCCCAAAGGAAACCAAATCTTTTTCTTCAGGGGGTTTCCCTTCTTTTTTTAAAAAACCGATTAAGGACTTAAAATATATCAATAAAAAGGGGGCAATTTTTTCCCGCAGTCTTATTTCAATTCTTTTACGTGTTCAGCAAAAAAGAACCCAAGGGAAGCGGGCCCCGAAAAAAGGGGCACCGCTAAATTCGAAACTCAGGATTTTGTTTCCCGGGGCGGGCCCCCAAAACCAGCAAAACCGGCCCCATGTCAAAACCCCCTTTGTCATTTTCCCAAAACATTTTCAAAAATAAAAAATGGTTTTAAAGGGCAAAAATTTCGATTCTAAAATATGGACTAAATTTGCCAAACCGGTTTTTAGCGGACTGAAAAGTAACTTAAAACCCAACCGTTCTTTTTTACGGGAAAGAAACGTGGGAATATTTTTTCTTGAATTTGATCTGCTGGCAAACCCGGGGATAATAGACTCTAAGATTGAAAGTCACGACGGGGGTGGGATTGAACCCCAGCTTTCAAAAACCAGGGATTACCATCCCCCCGCCAAAACCCCTTTTGGGCCCCCCCTTGTCCGCTTAGCAAAGCCGACCCTTTTGGGGCATTCCTCCAAAATTTTAAAATTCACTGACCCGGTGGCGCTCATGCCAAGCTCTATTTTTAAAATCGGCCCTTTACCCAACACTCGCCTATAATTTTTCCCTTTTTTAATTGCTCCCCCGGCCAGAGCAATCTGTTCCTCCCCGGGCGGAAAGGGGGGGGTTTTCCCACTTTTCTCTATGTCTTTCACTGGCCAAAAAAAAGGGAGAAAAAACCTGAAAAAATCCCCACCTCCGCCTTCTGCAATGAAACCGGCCCAATTAACCTGTTCCTTGAAAATTTTCCGGGGCACATCCAGTCCCAAAGAAAAAATGAACTAAAAACAGTATGACAAACTGCAGGCACCGCGGGGACCCAAACTCAGGATCTCCTTTTTTCTAGACGGGCCCAAAAAAACCTAAGCCACGGCACCTGACGTTATAAGAGACCCCTGGCAGTGGGGCGCCCATCGCCTAAATAGCAGTTAACATGAAACCCAAATTTCCCACCTTTTGGTAAACAATAAAAAAAAAAAAAAAATAAAAACATCTGAAATGTGAACCCCTTTTCCCAGTAACGCATTCCACGATTTGAGATTTTTGGGAAGGGGTTTGCCATATGTTTTTTTTGAATCAATTTGGGAACCCCTGGGAAAGAAAAAAACGTTCACACAATCCGTAAAAAAGCAAAACCCAAAATTTGCGACCCGGGAAAAAAAGCAGTCATCTTTTAAAGGCCCCTTTAAAATCTTTTTCTTAAAAGGGGCCATTCTCTTTTGTGGGCTTGATTAAGGACTTAAAATATATCAATAAAAAGGCAATTTTTTTCCCGCAGTCTTATTTCAAGTTCACTTTGCCCGTGTTCAGCAAAAAAGAACCCCAAAGGAACCCCAAGCAAAGAAGGCCCCCGCTAAAGATTGAACTCAGGATCTCCTTTTAAAAGACAGGCCTTTAACCAGCAAAACCAGGGGCCCCCATGTAAAAAACTCATTTTAAATTTTCCCCATTTCCTCAGAAAAAAGGGGGAATTTTTAAAGGAAAGCATTTCGATTCTAAAATATGGCCCTAATACTCCCTTTGAGCAACAGGTTTGGGACTAAAAATAACGGGAGGCAACCGTTCGTTTTTTACGGAAAACGGTGGGAAAATATTTTCTTCTTGAATTTGATCTGCTGGCACAGATAGCGGCAGAAAGGATAATAAACTCTAAGATTGAAAGTCACAAAGGGTGGGTTGAACCCAGGGTGCAAACACAATGGTTAAACGATCGCCCCATTTTCCGGCCCCTTGTCACGTGGGGGCGACCCTTTCCCAGGCATTCCCCCTAAATTTAAATTCACTGATCGTTAACGAAATCATCCCAAAACCTATATTTAAAACGGACACTTCATCAACACTCATATGTCATAAATTTGTTCTTTTTTTAATTGCTGCCTTGTTCCCAAAACAATCTGTTGCTCCCGGCAGGCAGGTTTTCACTTTTCTCTATTCTTTTCACTGGCCAAAGCAAAGAAAAAAAACCCCGGGGAAACTCCCCCCTCCGCCTTCTGCATAAACGGACAAAGCAAACCCTGTTCCTTGCAAAGTTTCAAGGAAATCCAGTGCCAAGATGAAAATGAACTAAAAACAGTATGCCCAAACTGCAGGCACCGCTGAGACAAAAACTCAGGATCTCCTGTTTACTAGACGGGCCCTTAAAACAACAAAACCCCGGCACCGGGCGTTATGGGGAACTCAAACGGTGGGGCGTAAACCTTTTTTAAATGGGGTTTAACAGGGCCAATTCCCCCCTTTGGTAATTCAATAACAAAAAAAAAAAAAAAAAAACATCTGAAATGTGAACCCCTTTCCCAGAAACGGATTCCCGTTTTGAGACTTTTGAAGGGAGAAGTTTGCCATATGTTTTTTTAAATCCAATGTTCAAAACCCCTCGGAGAAGGAAAAACGTTCACACAACCCGTGAAAACCCAAAACAGACTTGCGATCGGGAAAAAAAGCAGTCATCTTCTTCAAAGGCATTAAATCTTTTTTCTTCATCGGGGTTTTTTCCATTCTCTTTTGTCGACTTGTTTGGGGACAAATATATCAATAAAAAAGGCAATTTTTCCCCGCGGTCTTTTTCAATTCACTTTCCCGCGTGTTCGGCAAAAAAAGCGAAAGGGAAGCAGGCGAAAAAGGCCCCGCTGAGATTCGAACTCAGGATCCCCTGTTTACAAAGACAGGCGTTTTAACCAGCTAACCCCACGGCCCCCTTAAAAAAAAAGCTCATTTGTCAATTTTCCATTTCACTCAGTAAAATAGAATTTTTAAAGGGGCAGAACATTTGATTCAAAAAATAGGGAACTGAATACTGCCTTTGAGCAACAGGTTTTTTGGGACTGGGAAAGTAACAGAGGAAACCCCGTTGCGTTTTTTAGGGGCGGTGGAAATTTTTTCTTTTGAATTTGATCTGCGGGCCGAAAGAAACAAAAGGGATAATAGACTCTAAGATTGAAAGTCCCCCGACAAGGGTGGGATTCGAACCCGCAGCGTGCAAAACACAAATGGATTAGCAGTCCTTCGCCTTAACCATTTTGGGCCCACCTTGCCCACGTGAGCAAGCGGCGATCCTTGGGGCATTCCCCCTAAATTTAAATTCACTGATCGATCCATCATGCCAAGCTCTATTTTTAAAATCGGACACTTCACCCAACCCTCATATCGTCATCAATTGTTCTTTTTAATTGCTGCCTTGTTCGACAATCTTTTCCCACGCCCCAACGGCGGGGGCAGGCTTTCACTTTTTTTATGTTTTTTCACTGGCCGGCGAGAATAAAACCTGGGGAAGCTGGGGCTCCCTCCGCCTTCTGCGAAAACCCCGGACAAAGCAAACCTGTTCCTTGCGGGGTTTAAAGGAAATCCGGTCCCAAAGATGAAAAGGAAACTAGAAGCAGTATGACAAACTGCAGGCACGCTGAGACTCAAACTCAGGATCTCCTGTTTACTAGACGGGGCGTTTAAAAAACAACAAACCCCGGCACCGGGTTTTGAAGAGACCCCCTAGCAGTAAAAACGTCATCCCTAAAAAAGTTAACATGTAAAATTTCCCCCCTCTTGGTAATTCAATAACAAAAAAAAAAAAAAAAAAACATCTGAAATGTGAACACATTTTCCCAGTAACTTTGTTTTAGTTTTTTGGAAAAACCTTTTTTAACCCTTTAAAAGGAACCCCTGGGAAAAAAACGTTCACACAAATCCTTTGAAAACACAACAGACTTGGATCCAGGAAAAACTCATCTTTTTAAAAAGGCATTAAACCCATTTTCTTCAGGGTTTTCCTTTTCCTTTTTTGTAAAACCGATTAAGGATTTAAAAAATATATCAATAAAAAAGACCGGTTTCCAGAGTTTTACAAAGTTCACTTTCCCCACGTGTTCAGCAAAAAAGCGCAGAAACAGGCGAAAGGCACCGTTTGGGTTCCGAACTAAAGGATCTCCTTTTACAAGAAAAGGGCTTTAACCAGCAAACCCCCGGCGCCCCCATGTAAAAAAAGCTCTTTTTTGCCCAACATTTCAACTCCAGTAAAATAGAATGTTTAAGGCAGAACATTTCGATTCAAAAAATTGGACAAAGATACTCCCTTTTTGAGCAACAGGTGTTCGGGACTGAAAAAAAACCCCAAGGGCCCGTTCGTTTTTTAAGGAAAAGAAAGCGCCCCGGAATATTTTCTTCTTGAATTTGATCTGCTGGGCACAGAAAGCAGAAAGAAAGGAAAAAGACTTTTAAGATTGAAAGTCCGAAAAGGGGGTGGGTTTAAACCCCCGCGGTCCCAGGCACTGGTTTTAGCAGCCCCCATCCCCTTAACCACTGGACCTTGCCCCGTGGAAAGCGGCGCCCCCGGGGGGAAAATTCCCCCTAAATTTTTCACTGACCCGGAAAACCCATCATAAAACCCTATATTTAAATACGGACATTTCCCATCAACCCATTTCATAAATTTTCTTTTTTAATTGTTTGTTGCCAAAACTCTGTTACCGCCATACCCGGCGGGCGGGGTTTTCCCTTTTTCTCTATTTTTCACTGGAAACCAAAAATAAAACCAGGCAAAGCTCCACCCCCGCCTTCTCCCAATGAAGCGGACAAACCCCCTTCCTTTTTTCCGCAAATTTTTAAGGCATCGGTGCCGGATGAAAATAAAACTGGAAGCAGTATGACAAACTCGGAAAAACCCCGGGCTCAAACAAAAAAGGATCTCTTTTTCCCCTAACGGCGGAAAACAACTAAGCCAGGGCCCCGGGTTTAAGGGGAACTCTAGCAGTGGGGCGTCATCGCCTAAATCCCCGAAAAATGTAAAATGTCCACCTTTTGGGAATTCAATAACAAAAAAAAAAAAAAAAAAAAAAACATCTGAAATGTAACAAATTTTCATTTCCAGGGATTTGGGAGATTTTTTGGGAAAGTTTGCCATATGTTTTTTAAAACCCAAATTTCCCAAAAAGCCCCCCCGGAGAAAAAAAACGTTCACAAACCCGAAAACCCAAAACCCAGACTTCGATCGGGGAAAAAACCCCAGTCATTTTCCCAAAGGCATTAAATCTTTTTTATGGGGGGGTTTTCCATTCTTTTTTTGAAAAACCCGATTGGGGACTTAAAATTTTCAATGAAAAGGGCAATTTTCCCCATCATTTCCCAAATTCACTTTGCCACGTTTTTCGAAAAAAAAGGGCGAAAGGAAAGAAAGGGCCCGGGAACGCTAAATTGAACTCAGGATCTCCTGTTTACAGAAAAAGGGCTTTAAAAAATAACCCCCCCCATGTAAAAAACTAAATTTGTCTTTTTAAAAACCTCGTAAAATAGAATTTTTAAAGGCAGAACTTTTCCCATTCAAAAATATGGACTAAGATACGGGTTTTAAACAAAAAGGTGTTGAGCGGACTAAAAAGTAACTTAAAAACCCCGTTGCGTCTTTTCCCGGAAAAACAGGGGCCGAATATTTTCTTCTTGAATTTGATCTGCGGGCCCAAAAAAGGCAGAAAGAAAGGATAATAGACTCTAAGATTGAAAGCCCCCGGAAAAGGGTGGGATTAAACCCCGGCGTGCAGGCACAATGGTTAGCATCCCGCCAACCCTTTTCGGCCACCTTGCCCCGTGGGCAAGCGGCGACCCTTAAAAACTTCCCCCTAGAAATTTTTCCCACTGACCCGGTAACGCATCGGGCCAAGCTCTATTTTTAAAACCCCCGGACACTTCTCAACCTCATTCGTCATCAATTGTTCTTTTTTAAATTTGCTCCCCTTGTTACAGAGCAATCTGTTACGGTCAGGGCCAGCAGGCGGGGCTTTCACTTTTTCCTATGTTTTTCCCACGGCCAAAAACGAGAAAAAAAACCTAAAACTGGGGCTCCACCTCCGCCTTCTGCAATGAAACCAGAAGCTAACCTGTTCCTTCAAAGTTTAAAAGGCATGGGGGTGCCCAAGATGAAAAGGGAACTAAAAACGTTGCCCAAACTGCAGGCACCGCTGAGACTCAAACTCAGGATCTCCTGTTTACTAGCCCAGGGGGCTTAAAACAACTAAGCCCCCCTAGGGGTTATAGAGACCCCCAGCAGTGTGGCGCCCACCCCTAAAAAGGGGTTTAAAATGAAACCCAATTCCACCTCTTAGTAATTCAATAAAAAAAAAAAAAAATAAAAAAACATCTGAAATTGAACCATTTTCCCAGAAACTAAATTCCGTTTTTAAAGATTTTTTATGGGGAAAGTTTGCCATATGTTGTTTGAATCCAATGTTAAAAGGAAGCCCTCGGAGAAAAAAAACTTTTCACACAACCCGTGAAAAGCACAACAGACTTGCGACCCGGGAAAAAAAGCAGTCTTTTTCCCTTAAAAAGGCACCTTTCTTTTTCTTCCCGGGAGGTTTTCCATTCTCTTTTTGCGACTTCGTTTAAAAGGACTTAAAAATATATCAATGAAAAAGGGCAATTTTTTTCCCAATCTTTTTTCCCGGGTTCACTTTCCCCGTGTTCAGCAGAAAAAAGCAAGGAAAAGGGCCCAGAAAAAAGGCACCGTTTGAATTGAACTCAGGATCCCTTTTTACAAGAAAAGGAAACCCAAACCAGCTAAGCCAGGGCCCCATGTCAAAAGCTCATTTGTAAAGGTTTCCTTTTAAATTAAAATAGAATTTTTTAAGGCAAAACTTTTCGATTCTAAAATATGGACTAAGATACTGCCTTTGAGCAACGGGTGTTCCCTTTGGGGACTGGTTTTAAAAGAGGCAACCGTTCGTCTTTACGGAAAAAACAGCGTGGAAAAAATTTTCCCCAAATTTGTCTGCCACGAAAGGCAGAAGGGGATAATAGATTTAAGTTTTGGAAGCCCACACGGGGTGGGATTAACCCCCGGCAGGGGCCGGGAATTCCCGTCCCCCACCAACCCCTCTGACCCCTTACACGTGAAAAAGGGGCCCCGACCCTTCGGGGCATTCCCCCCTAAATTTAAATTCCTGACCCGGTGCATTCCCCTATATTTAATACGGCCCTTTCCCACCCAACACTCAATCGTAAATTGTTTCTTTTTAAATTTTGCGCCTTGTTACAGAGCAATCTGTTACTGCCCGGCGGCCATTTTTCCCCCTTGTCTTTCACTGGCCAAAGAAAAGGGGAAAAAACCTGGGGGCCCTGCGCTCCCCCTCCGCCTTCTGCAATAAAACGGAAAAAAAACCCTGTTTTCAAATTTTAAAAGGCCACCCAGTCCCAAAAGATAAAAAGGGAACTGAAGCAGTATGACAAACTGCAGGCCCTGAGACTCAAACTCAGGATCTCCTTTTTAAAGACAGGCGCTTAAAACAACTCCCCCGGGCATTTGGCGTTATGAAGAGACTCTAGCAGTGGGGCGCCCCAACGCCAAAAAGCGGTTAACAGAAAACCAATGTCCCCCCTTTTGGGCTTAATTAAAAAAAAAAAAAAAAACATCTGAAAGGAACACCCCTTTTAAAGTAAATTCCCGATTTGGATTTTTAGGGGGAAGAAGTTTGCCATATATTTTTTGGGCCCAATGTTAAAAAGGAAGCCCTCGGAGAAGAAAACTTTCCCACACAATCCAAAAGCACAACAGACTTGCGATCCGGAAAAAGCCCCATCTTCTTAAAGGCACCTTAAATCTTTTTCTTCATCAAACCATT
The DNA here is from genome assembly GCF_016835505.1 of Polypterus senegalus. Taxonomy (NCBI): domain Eukaryota; kingdom Metazoa; phylum Chordata; class Cladistia; order Polypteriformes; family Polypteridae; genus Polypterus; species Polypterus senegalus. The sequence continues at coordinate 20,726 of NW_024379315.1, forward strand.
TTTTTTGCGACTTGATTGGACTTAAAATATCAAAAAAAGAAAAAGGGAAAGGGTTTTCCAGTCTTATTTCGGGTTCACTTTGCCCGTGTTAAAGGAAAAAAAACCCCGGGAAGCAAAAAAGCAAAGGGAAGGCCCCGCTAAATTGAACTCAGGATCCCCCCTGTTTTAAAAGACAGGCCCCAGCTAACCCAAAGGCCCCCCATGTCAAAAACTCATTTGTCAATTTCCATTTCACCCCATAAAATAGAATTTTTAAAGGCCCAGAACATTTCGATTCAAAAATATGGACTAAAAATTTTGCCTTTGGGAAACAGGTGTTCGGGACTGAAAAGAAACCCCAAGAGGAAACCCCGTTCTTTTTTTCCACGGGGAAAGCGTCGAATTTTTTTCTTCTTGAATTTGATCTCCCTGGCACAGAAAGCAGAAAAGGATAATAGACCCCTAAATTGAAAGTCCGACCGGGTGGGACAAACCGCGTGCAGAGCACAATGGTTTAAAAGTCCCCGCCGAAACCCCCACTCGGCCACCTTGTAAAAAAATGGGAAAACGGCGATCCTTCGGCATTCCTCCCTGGGTTTTAAATTCCGTCGATTAACGCATCATCCCAAAGCTCTATATTTTAAATCGGCCCACTTCATCAACCTCTTTGTAACCCGAATTGTTTTTTTTGGTGCCTTGTTCAGAGCAATCTGTTACCGTCCCCGGGCGGCAGGCGGGTTTTCATTTTTCTCTATGTTTTTCCCTTCCAAAAAAAAAGAGAATAAAACCTGAAAGCTCGCCCCACCCCCAATTTCTCTAAACGGACAAACCCCAACCCTTTTCCTTCCAAAGTTTCAAGGAAATCCGAGTGCCAAGATAAAAAGGAACTAAACAGTATGACAAACTGCAGGCACCGTTTGAGACTCAAACTCAGGATCTCCTTTTTTACTAACAGGCGCTTAAAACAACTAAGCCACGGCACCGGGCGTTTGAAAAACTCTAGCAGTGGGGGCGTCCCCGCCTAAAGGGCGGTTAACAGGGGCCAATGCCCACCTCTTGGAAATTAAATAACAAAAAAAAAATAAAAAAATTGAAAACATTTTCCCAGTAACTGCAGTTCCCGATTTGAGACTTTTTTTGAGGAGAATTTTGCCATATGTTTTTTGAACCCAATGTTAAAAGGAAGCCCTGAAAAAGAGAAAACGTTCAAAAAACCCCGGAAAAGCACAACAGACTTGCGATCAAAAAAAAAAGCAGTCATCTTCTTAAAAACCTTTTTCATTTCTTCATCGGGGTTTTCCATTCTTTTTTGGGAATTCGTTAAGGATTTAAAAAATATATCAATAAAAAAGGGAAAGTTTTCCACGCAGTCTTATTTAAAATTCATTTTACGTGTTCAGCAGAAAACCCCGGGGGAAAGGGGGCCCGAAGGGCCCCCTGAGATTCGAACTCAGGATCTCCTTTTTTACAAGAAAAGGCCCCAACCAGCTAACCCCGGGCCCCCTTGTAAAAGCCCTTTTAAAGTTTTCCTTTTCCTCAGAAAAATAGAATGTTTAAAAGAACTTTTTCGATTCAAAAATTTGGACTAAGATACTGCCTTTGAGCAACGGGTGTTTGGGGACTAAAAAGTAATTTAAAGGGGAACCCCCGTTCTCACGGAAACGGCGTGGGTATTTTCTTCTTAATTTTGATCTGCTGGCACAGAAAGCGGGGGAAAATAGACTCAAAGTTGAAAGTCACGAAAAGGGGGTGGGATTCAACCCCCCGGGGTGCAAAACACAATGGATTCCCCGGTCCATCCCTTAAACCCTTTCGACCCCCCCTTGTCACAAAAAGCAAGCGGCGACCCTTTCCCAGGCATTCCCCCAAAAAATTTTAAAATTTCCCACAACCCGGTACATCATGAAAACTCTATATTTTAAAGGGGACACTTCATCAACCCCTCATATGTCATCAATTTTCCCTGTTTTTGCCCCTTTTGTTCCCAAAACAATCTTTTTACCCGCCCGGCAAGCGGGCAGGCTTTCACCCTATTTTTTTCCTGGCCAAAGCAAAGGGGAAATAAAACCGGGGCCCGCCCCACCTCCCCTTCTGAAATAAACGGACAAAATTGTTCCTTCCAAATTTTCCCAAAGGCCCCCGGTGCCAGTAAAAATAAGGGGAAGCAGTATGAAAAACTGCAGGCACCCCCGGAGACTCAAAACTCGGGATCTCCTGTTTACTAACCCAGGGGGCAAAACCAATAACCCCGGCCCGGGCGTTATAAAGAGACTCAAACGGTGTAAAACGCCCAGCCCCCTAAAAAACCGGTTCATATGAACCAATTACCTCTTGGAAATTTCCCAATAAAAAAAAAAAAAAATAAAAACATCGGGAAATGTGAACCCCTTTTTGGTAACTGCAGTTACGTTTGGGGAGATTTTTAAGGAAAAATTTTTCCATATTTGTTTGAATCAATGTTAAAAGGAACCCCTGGGAAAAAGAAAAAACGTTCACCCCCTTTGAAAAGCACAACAGACTTCGATCCGGGAAAAAAAACCCGTCATTTTCCCAAAGGCCCCTTTCATTTTTTTCCCCGGGGGGTTTTCCTTTTCCCCTTTTTTGCTTGATTGGGGACTTAATATCAAGAAAAGAAAAAGGTTTTCCAGGATCTTTTTGTTATTTTTGGTTTCCAGCAAAAAAAGCAAAAAACGGCGAAAAAGGCCCTGAGATTGAACTCAGGATCCCCTATTTACAAGACAGGGCAACCATTAAACCCCCCCCATGTAAAATCTTTGTAAAGGGTTTCCTTTTTAACCCCGGAAAAATAGAATTTTTAAAGGGCAAAAATTTAAAGTTCAAAATATGGACAAAGATACCCTTTAAACAAACGGGTGTTGCGCGGACTAAAAAGAACAAGGGGAAACCCCGTTCGTCTTTTCAGGGAAAAAACAGGGGTGGAATATTTTCTTCGGGGTTTGATCTGCTGGCAAAAGATGGAAACAAAAAGATTGGGACTCTAAGTTGAAACGAAAAGGGGTGGGTTTCCCGACCCAGGTGCAAAACAAATGGTTTAAACGGTCCCCCCTTCCCGGCCACCTTTCACGATGAGCAAGCGGCGATCCTTCCGGGCTTTCCCCCAAAAATTTAAATTCACGTCCGAGCATAAATCCAAAGCTCTATTTTTTAAATCCGGAAACCTTCTTTCAACACTCATATCGTCATCAATTTTTTCTTTTTTAATTTTTGCGCAAAGGCAATCTGTTCCCCGTCCGGCGGCAGGCGGCTTTCACTTTTTTATGTCTTTCCGGGCCAAAACAAAGAATAAAACCCAAAAACTGCGCTCCCCTCCCCTTCTGCAATAAAACGGAAAAAGCTAACCTGTTCCTTGCAAATTTTCCAAGGAAATCCAGGTACCAAAAATGAAAATAAACCCAAACAGTATGACAAACTGCAGGCACGCTGGTCAAACTCAGGATCTCCTGTTTACTGAAGGGCCCCAAAACAACAAAAACCACGGCACCGGGCGTTATGAAGGAGACTCTAGCGGTGTGACCCCTCCCCCAAAATAACATTAACATGTAACCAATGTCCACCTCTTGGTAAATTCAATAAAAAAAAAAAAAAATAAAAAAACACTAAAATGGGGGAACATTTTGAACCTTTGAAATTCCACGATTTGAGATTTTTAGGGGGAAAAAGTTTGCCATATGTTGTTTGAATCCAATGTTCAAAAAACCCTCGGAGAAAAAAAACGTTCACACAAATCCGTGAAAAGCCCAGAGGGACCCGGGAAAAAAAACCCGGTCATTTTCCCAAAGGCCCAAATCATTTCTTCATCGGGGTTTTTCCATTCTCTTTTTCGACCCGATTAAGGACTTAAAATTTTCAATAAAAAGGGGCCCGGAATTTTTCCCCCAGTCTTATTTCAAGTTCACTTTGCCCGTGTTCAGCAGAAAAGAAGGGGGAAAAGCAGGCGAAAAAGGCCCCGCTGGTTTAGAACTCAGGATCTCCTGTTTACAAGACAGGCGTTTTAAACCCAAAGCTAAGCCACGGCCTTTTTAAAAGCTCTTTGAAAATTTTCCTTTTCACTCAGTAAAATAAAATTTTTTAAGGGCCCAGAACATTTCATTCTAAAAATGGACAAAGGAACCCTTTGAGCAAGGGGTTTGGGTGAAAAATAACGGGGAAACCGGTTGGTCTTTTCAAGGCTGGGTTTGGAAACTTGGGGGTTTGATCTGCGGGCCCGGAAAGCAGCAAAAAGGATAATAGACTCAAAGATTGAAATCCGAAAAAGGGGGGTTGACAGCGTGCGGAAACAATGGTTTAAACGTCCCCTTGAACCCCCTTTTCCGACCCCCTTGTCACGTAAACAGCGGCGATCCCAGGCATTCCTCCAAAATTTTAAAATTCACTGACCCGGTACCCATCATCCCAAAAGCCCCTTTTTAAATCGGGCATTTCCCATCCACTCCTTCGTCATAAATTTTGTTCTGTTTAATTGCTGCCTTGTTACAAAAACAATCTGTTCCCGTCGACGGCGGGCGATTTTCATTTTTCTCTATGTTTTTCCCACTGGAAAAACAAAGAAAAAAAACCCCGAGAAAAAACCACCCCCATTCTGCAATGAAACGGAAAAAGGGTTTTAATTTCCTTTAAAATTTTAAAAGGAAAATCCGGTCCCGGGTAAAATAACTAAACATTATGACAAACTGCAGGCACCCTGAGACTCAAACTCAGGATCCCCTGTTTACTAAAACCCAGGGGGCAAAACAACTAAGCCAACCTGACTTTTGTAAAGAGACTCACGGTGGGGCGTCATACGCCAAAAAGCGTTAACATGTAACCAATGTCCACCTCTTGGTAATTCAATAACAAAAAAAAAAAAAAAAAACATCTGAAATGTGAACACACTTTCAGTAACTCCAAGTTCCAGATTTGAGACTTTTTGGGGAAAGTTTGCCATATGTTTTTAAAAAATAAAAATGTTCAAAAACCCTCGAAGAAAAAACGTTCACAAATCCGTAAAACCAAACAGATTTTTGGATCGGGAAAAAAAAAAGCGTCATCTTCTTAAAAAGGCAAAAAATTTTTTCCATGGGGGTTTTCCATTCTCTTTTATAAACTTGATTAAGGATTTAAAAATATTTTCAATAAAAAGGGGAAAAGGTTTTCCCGAGTCTTTTTTCAATTTCCCTTTGCCACGTGTTCAGCAGAAAAGAAACGCAAGGAAGCAGGCGAAGGGCACCGCTAAATTTCCCGAACTCAGGATCTCCTGTTTACAAGCCCGGGTTTTAACCAGCCCACGGCCCCCATGTAAAAAGCTAAATTTTGTCAATTTTCCATTTCACTCGTAAAAAAAAAGGGGCAAAACTTTCAAAAAGGGGCAATACTGCCTTTGAGCAAAAAGGTTTTTCCCAAACTAAAAAGAAAAAAAAGGGGAAACCCCGGTTCGTTTTAAAAAGGAAAAGAAAGCGTCGAATATTTTCTTCTTGAATTTGATCTCCCTTTAAAAGGCAGCAAAAAAGGATAATAGACTTTTAAGATTGAAAGTCCGAAAAATTGGGTTTCCCAACCCACGGTGAAAACACAATGGTTTAAACATCCCCCCCTTTAAACCCCTTTTCGGCCCCCCCTTGTCACGTGAGCAAACGGCGCCCTTTTGGTTCCCCCTAAATTTTAAATTCACTGACCCGGTAACGCATTGCCAAGCTCTATTTTTAAAGTACGGACCTTCACCCGCCTCATATGTCATCAATTGTTTTTTTAAATTCCCTCCCTTTGTTACAGGCAATCTGTTCCCTCAGGGCGGCGGAAAGGTTTTTCCCTTTTCTCTTTTGTTTTTTCCCCTTGGCCAAAAAAAGAAAAAAAACCTGAAATTCCCCTCCACCCCCGGGCCCTGCAATGAAACGGACAAAGCTAACCTGTTCCCCCCAAAGTTTCGGGGCACCCAGTCCCAAGATGAAAAGGGAACAAACAGTATGCCCAAACTGCAGGCACCGCTGAGACTCAAACTCGGGAAATTCTCCTGTTTACTAGCCCGGGCCTTAAAACAACAAAACCCCGGGCCCCTCGTTATGAAGAGACTCAAACGGTGGGGCGTCATCGCCTAAAAAACATTTAACATGTGACAATGTCCACCTCTTGGTAATTTCCCAATAACAAAAAAAAAAAAAAAAAAAAAAAAACATTTTGAAAGGGAACACATTTCGTAACCATTTCCCGTTTGAGACTTTTTGGGGAAAAGTTTGCCATATGTTGTTTGAATCAATGTTCGGAAGCCCTGGGAAGAAGAAAGCTTTCCCACACAATCCGTGAAAAGCACAACAAAACTTGCGACCCGGGAAAAAAAGCAGTCATCTTCTTAAAAATTTTTTAAAATCTTTTTCTTCATCGGGGTTTTCCATTCTCTTTTGTCGACTTCGATTGGAAATTTAAAAAATATATCAATAAAAAGGGGGAAAATTTTTTCCCCCCAGTCTTATTTCAATTCACTTTCCCCTGTTCAGCAGAAAAAAAAACCGGGGAAAACAAACCCAAAGGGGCACCGCTGGATTGGGCCCCAGGATCTCCTGTTTACAAAGAAAAGGCGCTTTAACCAGCAAAACCCGGGCCCCCCGGTAAAAAACTCTTTTTGTCGTTTCCTTTTTCACTCAGAAAAATAGAATGTTTGGGCAGAACATTTCGATTCTAAAATATGGACTAAGATACCCTTTGAGCAACAGGGTGTTGCGCGGACTAAAATAACAGAGGCAACCGTTCGTTTTTTACGACCCAAAGCGTCGGAATATTTTCTTCTTGAATTTGATCTGCTGGCACGAAAGCAGAAAGAAGGATAATAGACTCTAAGATTGAAAGCCCACGCCCAAGGGGGGGATTCGCCCCCGCGGTGCAAAGCACAAGGGTTGGCCCATCCCTTAACCACTCGGCCACCTTGCCCGGGTGAGAAAACGGCGATCCTTCAGGCATTCCCCCCAAAAAAAAATTCCCACTGACCCGGGTACCCAATCATCCCAAACTCTATTTTTAAAATAGGACACTTCATCAACCCCCTTTGTCACCCGGTTTTTCGGGGTTTTGCTGCCTTGGTTACAGGCAATTTTTAATCACGGCGGGCGGGTTTTCATTTTTCTCTATGTCTTTCACTGGCCAAAGCAAAGAGAATAAAACCTGAAACTGCGTTTTCCCTCCCCCCTTCTGCAATAAAACGGACAAAGCAAACCCTGTTCCTTAAAAAGGGTTTTAAAGGCACATCCGGTCCAAGATGAAAATAAACCCTTAAAACCATTTGCCGAAACTGCGGGCACCCTGAGACTCAAACTCAGGATCCCCTGTTTACTAAAACAGGCCCCCAAAACAACTAACCCACGGCCCCTGGCTTTTGAAGAGACTCTAGCAGTGGGGAACTCCCCCTAAATAGCATTTTAACATGAAACCCAAAGCCACCCCCCGGTAATTCAAAAACCCAAAAAAAAAAAAAAAAAAATCGGGAAAGTAAAACACCCTTTTTTCCCCCAATTCCCGTTTTAAAAAGGGGATTTTTTAAGGAAAGTTTGCCATATTTTTTTGAATCCAATGTTAAAAGGGGAAGCCCTGGAAAACTTCCCAAACCCGTAAAAAGCACAACAGACTTGCGATCCAGGAAAAAAATTCATCTTTTTAAAAAGGCCCCCTTAAATCTTTTTCTTCCCGGGGGTTTTCCCTTTTCTTTTTTGGGGGAACTTGTTTAAAGGGACTTAAAATTATCAATGAAAAAAGGGAAGTTTTCCACGCAGTTTTGTTTAAAGGTTTTTTCCCGTTTTCAGCGAAAAAGCGGAAAGAGCGGGCCCGAAGGGCCGCTGATTGAACCGGGATCCCCTGTTTACAAGACAGGCGTTTTAAACCCAAAAGCAAAGCCCGGCACCCCATTAAAAAAGCTCTTTTTGTCAAGTTTCCATTTCACCCCAGAAAAATTTGGAAGGGTTTAAGGCAGAACATTTCGATTCAAAAAATATGGACAAAAGATCTGCCTTTGAGCAACAGGTGTTTCCGGGACTAAAAGCAAAAGCAACCTTGCGTCTTTTACGGAAGCGGGGGAAAATTTTTTTCTTCTTAAAATTTGATCTGCTGGCACAGATAGAAACAAAAAAGGATTAAAACTTTTAAGTTAAAAGGGAAACGACAAGGGTGGGATTAACCCCCACGCGTGCAGAGCACAATGGATTAAGTCCCCTTGAAACCCCACTCGGCCCCCCCCTTGTCACGTGACAACGGCGACCCTTTCCCAGGCATTCCTCCTAAATTTAAATTCACTGATCCGGTCCCATCATCCAAAGCTCTATTTTTTAAACCCCCGGACACTTCATAACACTCATATCGTCATCAATTGTTCTGTTTAATTTGCTGCCTTGTTAAAAAACAATCTGTTCCCGCCCGGCCCGGCAGGCGGGCCCATTTTTCCCCTCTATGTCTTTCCGGGCCCAAAAAGCAAAGAATAAAACCTGGGTTTCCCTCCACCCCTTCCAATGGGGGAAAAAACCCTAACCTCCCCCAACCAAATTTTCAAGGCACATCCGATTTTCCAAGATGAAAAAATGAACTAGAAGCAGTATGCCCAAAACTGCCACCGCTGAGACTCAAACTCAGGATCTCCTTTTTTACTAACACGCAAAAAACTGAATTTTAAGATTAACCATTTTTTTTTAAAAAAAAACCCGGTTTTTTTTTTAAAAAAAAAAACTTTAAAAAAAACTTAAAATTTAAGGGGAAAAAAAAAAAATTTAAAAAAAAACCCCCCCCTTTTTAAAAAAAAAAAATTTAATTAAAATTTTTTTTAATTTTTAAATTTTTTCCCTTTTTTTTTTCCTTTTTGTGGTTTTTTTTTTTCCCAAAAATTTTTTTAAAAATTTTTTAAATAAAGGGTTAGACTTTTTTTTTTAAAAAAAATAAATTTTTAAAATTTTAAAAAAAAAAAAAAAAATAAAAACAAAAAAATTTTTTTTTTTTTTTTTTTTTTCCAATTAAAAAAAAAATTAAATTTTTTAAAAAAAAAAACCCAATTTTTTTTTTTAAGTGCACAAACAAAATTATCTAAACCCCAAAAAAAGTATATGTACAAAAAAAAAAAATTTTTTTTTTTAAAAAAAAAAAACTTCCCTTTCCCCCCCTTTTTTTTTTTTTTTTTTTTAAAATTTGTTTTTTCCAATTTTCCCCAAAAAAAAGGGAAAAAAAAAAAAAAAATTTTAAAAAATTTTTTTTAAAAAAAAAAATTTTTTTAAAAAAAATTAAAAAAAAATTTTTTAAAAAAAAAAAAAAAAAATTTAAAAAAAAAAATTTTTTTTTTTTAAAAAAAAAAAAAAAAGGGGGGGAAAAAAAAAAAAAATTTTTTTTTTTTTTTTTAAAAAAAAATTTTTAAAAAAAAATTTTTACCGGGGGGGTTTTTTTTTTTTTTTTTTTTTTTTGGGGGCCCCCCTTTTAAAACCCCCAAAAAAAAAAAAAAATTTTTTTTTTTTGGTTTTCCTTTTTTAAAAAAAAAGTGGTTTTTTTTTAAAAAAAACCCCCCCCCCAAAAAAGGGGAAAAAATTTTTTTTTTCCTTTTTTTTTTTGGGGGTTTTTTTTAATTCCCTTTTTTTAAAATTTTTTTTTATTTGGTTAAAAAATTTTTTGGGTAAAAATTTGGGGAAAAAATTTTAAAAAGGGAAAAAAAAAAATTGAAAAAAAATTTTTTTTTTTAAAACCCCCCCTTTAAAATTTCCGGGGGTTTTAAAAAAAAAAAAAAAGGGTTTTTAAAAAAAGTTAAAAAAAAAAGGGGGGGGGGTTTTTTAAAAATTTTTTTACCTTTTTGGGTTTTTTTTTTTAAAAAAAAAAAATTAAAAAAAAAAAAAGGAAATAATACTTTTTTAAAAAATTTTTTTTTAAATTTTTTTTTAAAAAGGGGGTTTTTGGAAACAAAAACCGGGGACCTTTTAAAACGTAAACCCTTTTAAAATTTTTAAAAAGGGGGTTTTTTAAAAATTTTTAAAAAAAATTAAAAAAAAAAACCCCCCCCGGCCCCTTTTTTAATTTTTTTTTTTTAAAAAAAAAAACCCTTTTGGGAAAAAAAAGGGGGGGGAAAAAAAAAGAAATTAATATTGGTTTTTTTTTCCCCCCCCTTTTTTTTTAAAAAAGGGTTGGGGAACCCAAAAATTTTTTTTTTTAAAAAATTTTTTTTTTTAAAATTTAAAATTTTTTAAAAAAAAAAAAAAACCCCCCCCCCCAAAAAAAAAAATTTTTTTTAAAACAAAATTTTTTTTTAAAAAAAAAAAAAAAAAAATTTAAAATTTTAAAAAAGGGGTTTTTTTTAAAAAAAAAAATTTTTTGTTTTCAAAATTTTTTTTTTAAAAATTTTTTGGGGGCCCCCAAAGGTTTCCCCAAAAAAAAGGGGGGGGAAAATTTTAAAAATTTTAAAATTGGCCCCCGAACCCCCCGGGGGGGAAATTTTTTTTTTTAATTTTTTCCTTTTTAAAATTTTAAAATTTTTTTTCCCCCTGGGGGGGCCCTTTTAAAAAAAAAGGGGGCCCTTTTTGGGAAAAATTTTTAATTTTTTTTTGGGCCGGGGTTTTTTTCCCCCAAAAATTTTTTTCCCCCTTTTCCCCCAAAAAATTTTTTAACCCCTTTTTAATTTAAAATTTTCCTGTTTTTTTTTTTCTAAGGGCCCCCTTTCCCAAGGGTTTTTCCCCCCCCCCCCCCCTTTGGGGGTTTCCCCCCCCCCCGGATTTGTTTGGGTTTTTTTTTTTTGGGGAAAGAAAAATTTTTTTTTCCCCGGTTTTTTTAAAGGGGCCCCTTTTTTCCCCTTTTTTTTTTTTCCTTTTCCTTTTTTTTTTTTCCCCCCCCAAAAAAATTTTTTTTTTTTTTTTTTTAAAAATTTTTTTTTTCCCCCCTTTTTTTCCCCCGGGGTTTTTTTTTTTAACCCCTTTTTTGGGCCCCCCTTGGGGGAAAAAAATTTAAGGGTTTTTTGGGGGGAAGGGAAAAATTTGGGTTTTTGGGGGGGAAAAAGGGGGTAGTTCCTTTTTCTTAAAGGGGAAAAAAAAACCCTTTTTAAAAAAAAACCGGGAAAAAAAAAAGGGAAAAAAATTTTTTTAAAAAAATTTTTAAAAAGGGGGGGGAAAAAAAAAAAAAAGGGGGAAAAGGTTTTGGGGGGGCCCCTTTTTTTTAAAGGGGTTTTTAACTTTAAAAACCCGTTTTTTTTTACCCTTTTTTTTTTTTAAATTTTTTTTTTTTTTTTTTTCCCCTTTTTTTTAAAAGGGGGTTTTTTTTTCCCCAAAAAAAACCCCCCCCCCAAAAAAGGTTTTTTTTTAAAAAAAAAAAAAAACCCTTTTTTTAAAAAAATTTTTTTAAAATTTTAAAATTAAAATTTTCCCCAAAAAAAACCCTTTTTTTTTAAAAAATTCTTAAACCCTTTTTTTAAATTTTTTTTTTTTAAATTTTTTTTAAAAAAATTTTTAAAACCAAAAAAAAAAAAATTTAAAAAAAAAATTTCCCTTTTTTTTTGGGGGTTTTAAAAAAAATTTTTTTTTTTTTTTTAAAAAAAAATTTTTTGGTTTTTAAAAAATTTTAAAAAAAAAGGTTTTTTAAAAAAACAAAACCCCCCTTTTTTTAATTTTTTTCTTTGGGAAAAAAAAAAAAAAATTTTTTTTTTTCCCCTTTTTTTTAAAAAAAAAAAAAAAACAATTTTTTTTAAAAAAATTTTTTAAAAAAATTTTTTTTGGGTTTTTTTCCCCAAAAAATTTTGGAAAAAAAAAAATTTTTCCCAAAACCCCAAAAAAATTTCCCCCCTTTTTTTTTTTAAAAAAACCCAAAAAATTTTTTTTTTTTTATCCTTCTTTAAAAAAAAAAAAAAAACCCCAAAATTTTTAATTTTTTTTAAAATTTAAAAAAAAAAAACCCAAAAAATTTTTTTTTTTTTAAAACCCCAAAAAAAACCCCCCCGGGTTTTTAAATTTAAAAATTTTAAAGGGAAAAGGGGAAAAACTTTCTTTCCCGGTTTTTCCCAAAAAAGGGGGAACCAAAGGGGTTTTTTCAGGGGGAAAATTTAAAAAAATTTTAAAGGCCAAAAAAAGGGGGGGTTTTTTTGGGAAAATTTTTAAAAAAATGATTTTTTTTTTTGGGGGAAAAAAAAGTTTCCCCTTTTTAAAAAAATTTTTCCCCTTTAAAGGGGGTTTTTTTTAAAAAAAAAAATTTTTGGAAAAAAAAAAACCAATTTTTTTTGGGGGGGAATTTGGGAAAAAAAAAGGGTTTCCCCAAAACCCTTTTTTTTTTCTTTTTTTTTAAAAAAAAAAATTTTTTTTTTAAAAAAAACCCAAAAGGGGGAAAAAAAATTTTTTTTTTAAAAAAAAACCTTTGGGGGTTTTTGGGAAAAAAAAAAAGGTTTTAAAAACCCCAAAAAATGGGGGAAAAAAAAATGGTTTTTTTAAAAAATTTTTTTTAAAAAAACCCCCCCCAAAAATTTTTTTTAAAAATTTTTTCCCCCCCAAAAAAAAATTTTTAAAAAAACCCCCAAAAATTTTTTTAAAATTTTTTTTTTTTTAAAAAAGGGGAACCCCTTTAAAACCCCCCAAATTTTTAAAAAAAAACCCCCGGGGTTTGGGGCCCCCAAAAAAAAAAATTTTAAAAAAATTTTTTTCCCCCCCAAAAAAAAATTTTGGGGGAAGGGGGAAAATTTTTAAAAAATTTTCCCCAAAAAAAAAAAAAAAATTTTTTTTGGGGGGGTTTTTTAAAAAAAAAAAAAAAAAAAACCTAAAAAGGGGGTTTTTTTAAAGGGGGGAAAAACCCCCCCCCAAAAAAAAAAAAAGGGAAATTTAAAAATTTTAAAAAATTTTTTTCCCCCCCCTTTTAAAATTTAAAAAATTTTTTTTTGGGGGTTTTAAAAAAATTCTTTCCTTTTAAAAACCCAAAAAAAAAAAAATTTTTAAATTTTTTTTAAAAAAAATTTTTTTCCCCAAAAATTCCGGAAAAAAAAATTTTAAAATTTTTTAAATTTTTCCCTTTTTTTTGGGAAAATTTTTTTTTTTCTAAAACCCCCCCTTTTTTTTTTTTCCTTTTTTTTTTTTTTTAAAGGGTTTTAAAAATTGGGGAATTTCAAAAAATTTTAAATTTTTTTTTAAAAATTTTTCCCCCCGGGGGTTTTTTTTCCCCTTTTTTTAAAAAAATTTTTTTAAAAAAAACCCCCCGGGGGGGGGAAAAAAATTTTAAAAAAAAAAAAAATTTTTTTTGGCCCCTTTTTAAAAAAAAAACCCAAAAGATTTTCCAAAAACCCAAAACCCCCCCGGTTGGGTTTTTTTTTTTTTTTTAAAAAAAAGGGGGGCCCCCCCCCCCTTTTTTCCCCGTTTAAGGGAAAATTTTTGGGTTTTTAAAAAAGGGAATTTCCTTTTTCCAAAAAAACAAAGGGTTTTGGCCCCCAAAACCCAATTAAAAATTTTTTTTTTTTAAAGGGGGGGGAAAAAATTTTTAAAACCCCCAAAAAATTTTTAAAAAAAAAAAATTTTTTTTTTTTTTTTAAAAAAAAACCTTCCAAAAATTTTTTTTTAAAAAAAAAAAACTTTTAAAAAAAAAAAGGGTTTTGGGAAAAAAAAAAAACCCCCAAAAAATGCCCTTTTTAAAAAAAAAAAATTTTAAAAAAATTTAAATTTTGGGGGAAAAAAAAAAATTTAAAAAACAAAAAAAAAATTTTTTTTTTTTAAAAAAAAAAATAAAAAAAATTTTTTTTTTAAAATTTAAAAATTTTTCCCCAAAAAAAAAAACAAAAAAAACTTTCTTTGGGGGAAATTAAAAATTTTTTTTTTTTTACCAAAAAAATTTTTTTAAAAAAAAATTTTAAAAAAAAAAAAGAATAAAAAAAAAAAAAAAATTAAAAAAAAAAATTTAAAAAAAATTAAAAAAAAAACAATAAAAAAACCCGAAAAAATAAAAAAAAAAAAAAATTTAAAAAAAAAAATTAAAAAAAATTTTTTTTTTTAAAAAAAAAAAAAAAAAAAAAAAAAGAAGGAAGCTCTTTAAAAAATTTTTAAAAAAAAAAAAAAAATTCCCCCCAAAAAAAAAAAAAAAAAATGGGGGTTTTTTTTAAAAAGGGGGGTTTAAAAAAAACCCCCCAATTTTTTCCCCCCCCAAAAAAAAAATTTTTTAAAAAAAAAAAAAAAATTAAAAAGGGAAAAAATTTTTTTTTTTTTCCCTTTTTTTTTTCCCCCCCAAAAAATTTTTTTTCCCAAAACCTTTTTAAAAATTTTTTTTTTGGGGCGTTTTAAAAAAAACCCCCAAAAAAAAATTTTTGGGTTTTAAAAAATTAAACCCCAAAAAGGGTTTTTTTAAAAACCCCAAAAAAAAAAACAAAAAAAAAAAAAAAACCCTTTTTCCCCCCCAAAAAAAACCCCCCAAAAAATTTTTTTTAAAAAAAAAAAAAAAAAAAAAAGGGGGGGGAAAAAAAAAAAAAAAAATTTTTAAAAAAAAAGGGGGAAAAAAAAATTTTTTTCCAAAAAAAAATTTTTGGGGGGGCCTTCCCTTTTTTAAAAAAAAAAAAAAAAAAGGGGAATTTTTCCCCCCTTTTTTTTTTTTTTTTTAAAAAAACCCCCCAAAAAAACAAATTTAAAAAAAGGTTTTTTTTGGGGGAAACAAGGGCCTTTCCGCCCCCCCCAAAAAAAAAAAGGGAAAAAACCCCGAAAAATTTTTTTTTGGGGGGCCCTTTAAAAAAAAAGGGGCCCCTTTTTAAAAAATTTTTCCGGCCCAAAAACCCTTTTAAAAAAATTTTGGGAAAAACCAATTTAAAAAAAAAAATTTTTTTAAAAGGGGGCCCCGGGGGGAAAAAATTTAAAAAAAAAGGGGGGGGGGGGGGGGGGTTTTTTTTTTTCCCCCCAAAAAAAAAAAATTTTTTTTTTTGGGGGGGGGGGAAAAAACCCCCCGGAAAATTTTTCCCCCAAAATTTTTTGGCCCCTTCCTTTAAAAAAATTTTTTTTTTTTTTTTACGACCCCCAAAAAAAACCCCCTTTTAAAAAACCTTTTTTTTTCCTTTTAAAAAAAGGAAAAAAAACCCCCCCAAATTTTGGCCCCCCCGGGGGAAAAATTTTTTTTTTAAGGCTTTTTTGGAAAAAAAAAAATAAAACCGGGAAAAACCCCCCCCCCAAAAAAACCCCCCAAAAAAAAAAACCAAAACCCCCCGGGAAGAAGAAAAAAAAGGGGGAAAACCCAAAAAGGCCCCCCAAAAAAAAACCCCCCTTTTTTTAAAAAAAAAAAAAAAAAAGGGTTTTTTAAAAGGGGGGGGGGGGGTTTTTTAAAAAAAAAAAATTTTTTTGGGCCCCGGTTTGGGGAAAAAAAAAAAAAAAGGGGGGAAAAAACCAATTTGGAAAAAATTTTTCCCCAAAAATTAAAAAATTTTTTTTTTTTTTTTAAAAAGGGGGGGGGGGGAAAAAAAAGGTTTTTCCCCCCCCCAAAAAAAAAACCCCCCGGGGAAAAAAAAAAAGGGAAAAAAAAATTTTTTTTCCCCTTTTTTTTTAAAAACCCCTTTTTTAAAAAAAAAAAAAAATTTTTTTTTTTTTTTTCCCCCCTTTGGAAAAAAAAACCCTTTTTTTGGGAAAAACCCCCCCGGGGGGGGTTTTAAAAAAAACCCCCGGGGCCCCAAAAACCCCTTTTTTTTTAAAAATTTTTTCCCAAAAAAAAAAAAAAAAAAAAAAAAAAAAAAAAAAAAAAAAAAAAAAAAAAAAAAAAAAAAAAAAAAAAAAAAAAAAAAAAAAAAAAAAAAAAAAAAAAAAAAAAAAAAAAAAAAAAAAAAAAAAAAAAAAAAAAAAAAAAAAAAAAAAAAAAAAAAAAAAAAAAAAAAAAAAAAAAAAAAAAAAAAAAAAAAAAAAAAAAAAAAAAAAAAAAAAAAAAAAAAAAAAAAAAAAAAAAAAAAAAAAAAAAAAAAAAAAAAAAAAAAAAAAAAAAAAAAAAAAAAAAAAAAAAAAAAAAAAAAAAAAAAAAAAAAAAAAAAAAAAAAAAAAAAAAAAAAAAAAAAAAAAAAAAAAAAAAAAAAAAAAAAAAAAAAAAAAAAAAAAAAAAAAAAAAAAAAAAAAAAAAAAAAAAAAAAAAAAAAAAAAAAAAAAAAAAAAAAAAAAAAAAAAAAAAAAAAAAAAAAAAAAAAAAAAAAAAAAAAAAAAAAAAAAAAAAAAAAAAAAAAAAAAAAAAAAAAAAAAAAAAAAAAAAAAAAAAAAAAAAAAAAAAAAAAAAAAAAAAAAAAAAAAAAAAAAAAAAAAAAAAAAAAAAAAAAAAAAAAAAAAAAAAAAAAAAAAAAAAAAAAAAAAAAAAAAAAAAAAAAAAATTTTTTTTTTTTTTTTTTTTTTTTTTTTTTTTTTTTTTTTTTTTTTTTTTTTTTTTTTTTTTTTTTTTTTTTTTTTTTTTTTTTTTTTTTTTTTTTTTTTTTTTTTTTTTTTTTTTTTTTTTTTTTTTTTTTTTTTTTTTTTTTTTTTTTTTTTTTTTTTTTTTTTTTTTTTTTTTTTTTTTTTTTTTTTTTTTTTTTTTTTTTTTTTTTTTTTTTTTTTTTTTTTTTTTTTTTTTTTTTTTTTTTTTTTTTTTTTTTTTTTTTTTTTTTTTTTTTTTTTTTTTTTTTTTTTTTTTTTTTTTTTTTTTTTTTTTTTTTTTTTTTTTTTTTTTTTTTTTTTTTTTTTTTTTTTTTTTTTTTTTTTTTTTTTTTTTTTTTTTTTTTTTTTTTTTTTTTTTTTTTTTTTTTTTTTTTTTTTTTTTTTTTTTTTTTTTTTTTTTTTTTTTTTTTTTTTTTTTTTTTTTTTTTTTTTTTTTTTTTTTTTTTTTTTTTTTTTTTTTTTTTTTTTTTTTTTTTTTTTTTTTTTTTTTTTTTTTTTTTTTTTTTTTTTTTTTTTTTTTCCGGAAAAGGGTAATAAAACTCTAATTTAAAAAAAAAAGACAAAGGTTAAGAAAAAAGCGGGGCAAAACACAATGGGTTTCAATCCCGCCTATGTCTTTCACTGGCCAAAAGAAATAAAGCTGAGAGCTGCGCCCACCTCCACCTTCTGCACTGAAACGACAAAGCTAACATGTTCTTTGCAAAGTTTCCAGGAACATCCGAGTGCCAAATTGAACATCAACTTCGAAGAGTATGACTAACTGTCACGCACCGCTGAGACTTCGAACTCAGGATCTCCTTGTTTACTAGACGAAACGCTTTAACCATCTAAGCCCGCAGCCAGATGTCGAAAGAACTCTAGCTTTGTCACACGTGATACCTAAAAGACAGTTAACATGCAGCAAATGTCCAACTCTTAGGTAATTCAATAACAAAAAGCAAAATGATTGAAGGTTAGCGCATCAGCAAAAAGTGCACCTCCCGCGATCAGGGCTTTTGGAAAGATGGAAGTTTGCCTTATATTTGTTTTGAATTCAATGCTCAAAGGAAGCCCTCGATGAAGAGAAACGTTCATCTATTCCCTGAAAAGCAGAAGCGGACCGCGGGACGGACAAAAACAGTCATCTTCTTCAAATGCACCTTAAAATCCTTTCATCATCGAGGTTTTCCATTCTCTTTTGTCGAGATTCGATTAAGGACTTCAAAATATAGATGAAAGCGTAAAACAGCAGCTTAGAGTATGAGGCAAGAGTTTGTGCACAGTCTAATTTCAAGTTCACTTTGCCACGGTTTCAGCTGTGCGTGTACACGCGAGAAATCAGAAACAGAGTGAAGAAGGCACTGCTGAGATTCAGACTCAGGATCTCCCGTTTACAAGACAGGTGCTTTAACCAGCTATGCCACGGCGTCCCATATCAAAACCTGTCTTGTCAACTTTCCATTTCACTCTGTAAAACAGAATGTTTAAGGCCGTCTTTTTTGATTCTAAAGTACCGAAAAAGATACTGCCTTTGAGCAACAGGTGTTGCGCATGACTGAGAAAGTCCCTTAAGAGGAAATCGTTGTGTTTAGAGGGAGGTGGGGTGTTTAGCGGAAAGCAGCAACTTCGGAATATTTTCTTCTTGAATTTGATCTGCTGGCACAGATAGCTGCAGGAAGGATAATAAACTCTAAGGTTTAAAGACAAGACAAGGTTGGCATTCGAACCCAAGCGTGCATAGCACAATGGAATAGCAATCCCATCGCCTTAACCACTCGGCCAACTTGTCACGTGCACAAAAAGCCGATCCTTCTGGTTATTCCTCCTAAATTTAAATTCACTGGTCTGGTAACGCATCATGCCATGCTCTATTTTTAAGTACGGATACTTAATCTAAACTCATATGGTCATCAATTGTTCTGTTTCATTGCTGCCTTGCTACAGAGCAATCAGTTACACGTCACTGCGAGGGCAGACAAGTAGGCAGGCTTTCTTTCCTCTATGTCTTTCACTGGCCAAAGCAAAGACAATAAAAGCTGAGAGCTGCGCTCCACCTCCGCGTTCTGCACTGAAACGGACAAAGCTAAAATGTTCCTTGCAAAGTTTGCAGGCACATCCGAGTACCAAGATGAAAATCAACTCGAAAGAGTATGACAAACTGCAGGCACCGCCGAGACTCGAACTCAGGATCGCCTGTTTACAAGACAGGTGCTTTAAGAGGCAATCGTTGAGTTTAGAGGGAGGTGGGGTCTTTTACAGAAAGCATCGTCGAAATATTTTCTTTTTGAATTTGATCTGCTGGCACAAATAGCTGCAGGAAGGAAAATTGACTGTAAGGTTTAAAGTAAAGACAAGGGTAGGATTCGAACCCAAGCGTGCATAGCACAAAAGAATTGCAGTTCAACGCCTTAACCACTCGGCCAACTTGTCACGTGAGCAAAAAGCCGATCCTTCTGGTCATTCCTCCTAAATTTAAATTCACTGGTCTGGTAACGCATCATGCCACGTTCTATATTTAAGTACGGACACTTCATCTAAACTCATATCGTCATCAATTGATCTCTTTCATCGCTGCCTTGCTACAGAGCAATCTGTTACACGTCACTACAGAGCAATCTGTTACCGTCACGACGGCAGGCAGGCTTTCGCTTTCCCCTATGTCTTTCACTGGCCAAAGCAAAGACAATAAAAGCTGAGAGCTGCGCTCCACCTCCACCTTCTGCACTGAAACGGACAAAGCTAACATGTTCTTTGCAAAGTTTCCAGGAACATCCAAGTGCCAAATTGAACATCAACTCGAAAGAGTATGACTAACTGCAGGCACCGCTGAGACTCGAACTCAGGATCTCCTGTTTACTAGACAGGCGCTTTAACCATCTAAGCCACGGCGCCAGATGTCAGAAAAAGACTCTAGCTTTGTCACCTGATACGCCTAAAAGACAGTTAACATGCAACAAATGTCCAACTCTTGGTAATTCAATAACAAAAAGAAAAAAATGATAGGTGAACGCATTTTCAACAAGTGCACCTCCACGATCAGGGGCTTTTGGAAAGATGGAAGTTTGCCTTATGTTGTTTGAATTCAATGCTCAAAGGAAGCCCTCGATGAAGAGAAACGTTCATCTATTCCCTGAAAAGCAGAGCGGACACGCGGACCTGACAAAAGCAGTCATCTTCTTCAAATGCACCTTAAAATCCTTTCATCATCGAGGTTTTCCATTCTCTTTTGTCGAATTCGATTAAGGACTTCAAAAATATAGATGAAAACGTAAAAACGGGCAAGTATGAGGCAAGGTTTGTGCACAGTCTAATTTCAAGTTCACTTTGCCACGGTTTCAGCTGTGCGTGTACCGCAGAAAAGAAATCCAAGGAAACAGAGTGAAGAAGGCACTGCTGAGATTCAAAACTCAGGATCTCCCGTTTACAAGACAGGTGCTTTAACCAGCTAAGCCACGGCGTCCCATATCAAAACCTGCCTTGTCAACTTTCCATTTCACTCTGTAAAACAGAATGTTTAAGGCAGTCTTTTTTGATTCTAAAGTACCGAAAAAGATACTGCCTTTGAGCAACAGGTGTTGCGCAGACTGAAAAGTCCCTTAAGAGGAAATCGTTGTGTTTAGAGGGAGGTGGGTGTTTAGCGGAAAGCAGCTTCGGAATATTTTCTTCTTGAATTTGATCTGCTGGCACAGATAGCTGCAGGAAGGATAATAAACTCTAAGGTTTAAAGACAAGACAAGGTTGGCATTCGAACCCAAGCGTGCATAGCACAATGGAATAGCAATCCATCGCCTTAACCACTCGGCCAACTTGTCACGTGCAAAAGCCGATCCTTCTGGTTATTCCTCCTAAATTTAAATTCACTGGTCTGGTAGCGCATCATGCCATGCTCTATTTTTAAGTACGGATACTTAATCTAAACTCATATGGTCATCAATTGTTCTGTTTCATTGCTGCCTTGCTACAGAGCAATCAGTTACACGTCACGACGGCAGACAAGTAGGCAGGCTTTCGCTTTCCTCTATGTCTTTCACTGGCCAAAGCAAAGACAATAAAGCTGAGAGCTGCGCTCCACCTCCGCGTTCTGCACTGAAACGGACAAAGCTAAAATGTTCCTTGCAAAGTTTGCAGGCACATCCGAGTACCAAGATGAAAATCAACTCGAAAGAGTATGACAAACTGCAGGCACCGCCGGAGACTCAACTCAGGATCGCCTGTTTACAAGACAGGTGCTTTAAGAGGCAATCGTTGAGTTTAGAGGGAGGTGGGGTCTTTACAGAAAGCATCGTCAAATATTTTCTTTTGAATTTGATCTGCTGGCACAAATAGCTGCAGGAAGGAAAATTGACTCTAAGGTTTAAAGTAAAGACAAGGGTGGGATTCGAACCCAAGCGTGCATAGCACAAAAGAATTGCAGTTCAACGCCTTAACCACTGGCCAACTTGTCACGTGAGCAAAAAGCCGATCCTTCTGGTCATTCCTCCTAAATTTAAATTCACTGGTCTGGTAACGCATCATGCCACGTTCTATATTTAAGTACGGACACTTCATCTAAACTCATATCGTCATCAATTGATCTCTTTCATCGCTGCCTTGCTACAGAGCAATCTGTTACACGTCACTACAGAGCAATCTGTTACGTCGCGACGGCAGGCAGGCTTTCGCTTTCCCCTATGTCTTTCACTGGCCAAAGCAAAGACAATAAAAGCTGAGAGCTGCGCTCCACCTCCACCTTCTGCACTGAAACGGACAAAGCTAACATGTTCTTTGCAAAGTTTCCAGGAACATCCGAGTACCAAGATGAAAATCAACTCGAAAAGTGTATGACACAAACTGCAGGCACCGCCGAGACTCCGAACTCAGGATCGCCTGTTTACAAGACAGGTGCTTTAACCATCTAAGCACACGCCAGATGTCAGAAAAGACTCTCTAGCTTTGTCACCTGATACGCCTAAAAGACAGTTAACATGCAACAAATGTCCAACTTGGTAATTCAATAACAAAAAGAAAAATGATAGGTGAACGATTTTCAACAAGTGCACCTCCACCATCAGGGGCTTTGAAAGATGGAAGTTTGCTCATGTTGTTTGAATTCAATGCTCAAATGGGAAGCCCCTCGATGAAGAGAAACGTTCATCTATTCCCTGAAAAGCAGAGCGGACACGCGGACCTGACAAAAGCAGTCATCTTCTTCAAATGCACCTTAAAATCCTTTCATCATCGAGGTTTTCCATTCTCTTTGTCGAATCTGATTAAGGACTTCAAAATATAGATGAAAACGTAAAACGGGCAAGTATGAGGCAAGGTTTGTGCACACTCTAATTTCAAGTTCACTTTGCCACGGTTTCAGCTGTGTACCGCAGAAAAGAAATCCAAGGAAACAGAGTGAAGAAGGCACTGCTGAGATTCAAACTCAGGATCTCCCGTTTACAAGACAGGTGCTTTAACCAGCTAAGCCACGGCGTCCCATATCAAAACCTGCCTTGTCAACTTTCCATTTCACTCTGTAAAACAGAATGTTTAAGGCAGTCTTTTTTGATTCTAAAGTACCGAAAAGATACTGCCTTTGAGCAACAGGTGTTGCAGACTGAGAAAGTCCCTTAAGAGGAAATCGTTGTGTTTAGAGGGAGGTGGGTGTTTAACGGAAAGCAGCTTCGGAATATTTTCTTCTTGAATTTGATCTGCTGGCACAGATAGCTGCAGGAAGGATAATAAACTCTAAGGTTTAAAGACAAGACAAGGTTGGCATTCGAACCAAGCGTGCATAGCACAATGGAATAGCAATCCATCGCCTTAACCACTCGGCCAACTTGTCACGTGCACCAAAAGCCGATCCTTCTGGTTATTCCTCCTAAATTTAAATTCACTGGTCTGGTAACGCATCATGCCATGCTCTATTTTTAAGTACGGATACTTAATCTAAACTCATATGGTCATCAAGTTCGCATTGCTGCCTGCTACAGAGAAACAGTTCACACGAGGGGCAGCAAGAAGGCTTTTTCCTCTATGTCTTCACTCCAAAGAAAGAAAAAAAAGCTGGGGCCCCCACCCCGCTGCACTAAAACAAAAGCTAAAATTTTCCCTTTGCAAAGTTTGCAGGCAATCCGATTTCCAGATGAAAATCAATAAAGGGGGAAATGCAAACTGGGACCCAGACTAACTCAGGATCCCCTGTTTCAAAAAGGTGCTTTAAAGGGGAACGTGGAGTTTAAGGGGGAGGTTCTTTTAAAAAAGCACGTAAATATTTTTTTTTTTGAATTTGATCTGCGGCAAAAATAGCTGGGGAAGGAAAAACTCGGTTTTAAAAGAAAAGCAAGGGGATTCAACCCCGCGGATAAAAAAGGGATTGCAGTTAAACCCTTTTAACCACTGCCAATATTGACAAAACCTCCTTCTTCCTCCTAAATTAAATTCACTGGTCTGTAACGATCATGCCAGCCTATTTGAAAATTTTCATCTAAACTCATATCCATCAATTGATCTCTTTCATCGCCCTTGCTAAAAAATCTGTTCACGCCACCAGAGCAATCTGTTACACGCCACGACGCAGGGGTTTTTCGCCCCCATGTCTTTCACTGGCCAAAGAAAGACAATAAAGCTGGGGCTGCGCCCACCCCACCTTCTGCACTGAAACGACAAAGCTAAAGTTCTTTTAAAGTTTCCAGGAACATCCGAGTCCCAAAAGAACATCAACTCAAAGAGTATGACTAACTGCAGGCACCGCTGAACTCAACTGGATCTCCTGTTTACAGACAGGCTTTAACCATTAAGCCACGCCAGATGTCAGAAAAGACTCTAGCTTTGTCACCTGATCCCCTTAAAAGACAGTTAACATGAACAAATGTCCAACCTTGAATTTCAAAAAAAAAAAATATAGGTGAACATTTTTAAAAGTGCACCTCCCCAAAAAGGGGCTTTGAAAGATGGAAGTTTGCCTTTTGTTGTTTGAATTTAATTCGGAGCCCCCCGGGAAGAGAAAGTTCATCTATTCCCTGAAAAAACAGAGCGGGCACCCCACCTGACAAAAGCAGTCTCTTCAAATGCACCTTTAAAAAACCTTTCATCATCAGGTTTTTCCCTTCTTTGTCGAACATTGGTAAAAAAAGAGAAAAAAGAAAACGGGGGAAGTAGAGGCAAGGTTTTTGGGAAGTTAATTTTAAGTTACTTTCCCCGGTTTCAGCTTGGGGGTACCCCAGAAAAGAAACCAAGGAAAAAGAGTGAAGAAGGACGCAGATTCAAAAATCAGATCTCCCCACAAGACAGGTTTTTAACCAGTTTGCCCCGGGGTCCCATATAAAAACCGCCCGTAACTTTTTCCCTTTCACTCTGTAAAAAGAGTTAAAGCCTTTTTTATTCTAAAGTACCAAAAGATATGCCTTTGAGCAACAGGTGTTGGAGATGAGAAAGTCCCTTTTAAAAGAAAAAAGTTTGTTTTAAAGGGGGGGTGGGGTTTTAACGGGAAAAACCGAATATTTTTTTTCGAATTTGATCTGCTGGCACAGATAGCTGCAGGAAGGAAAAAAACCTAAGGTTTTAAAACAAGACAAGGTTGGCATTCAACCCCCGCATAGAAATGGGGGTAAACCCCTCGCTTTTAACCCCTGCCAACTTGTCATTGGGGCCAAAAACCACCTTCCGGATTCCTCCAAAAATTACTGGTCTGGTAACGCATCATGCCATGCTCTATTTTTAAGTACGGATACTTAATCTAAACTCATATGGTCATCAATTGTTCTGTTTCATTGCTGCCTTGCTACAGAGCAATCAGTTACACGTCACGACGGCAGACAAGTGGCAGGCTTTCGCCTCTATGTCTTTCACTGGCCAAAGCAAAGACAATAAAGCTGAGAGCCGCGCCCACCGCTCTCTGCACTGAACGGACAAAGCTAAAATGTTCCTTGCAAAGTTTGCAGGCACATCCGAGTACAAGATGAAAATCAACTGAAAGAGTATGATGCAAACTGCAGGCACGCCGAGACTCGAATCCAGGATCGCCTGTTTACAAGACAGGTGCTTTAAGAGGCAATCGTGGAGTTTAGAGGGAGGTGGGGTCTTTTACAGAAAGCATCGTCGAAATATTTTCTTTTTGAATTTGATCTGCTGGCACAAATAGCTGCAGGAAGGAAAATTGACTCTAAGGTTTAAAGTAAAGACAAGGGTGGGATTCGAACCCAAGCGTGCATAGCAAAAGAATTGAAGTTCAACGCCTTAACCACTCGGCCAACGTGTCACGTGAGCAAAAGCCGATCCTTCTGGTCATTCCTCCTAAATTCAAATTCACTGGTCTGATAACGATCATGCCACGCTCTATATTTAAGCACGGACACTTCATCTAAACTCATATCTCATCAATTGATCTCTTTCATCGCTGCCTTGCTACAGAGCAATCTGTTACACGCCACTACAGAGCAATCTGTTACATCGTCACGACGGCAGGCAGGCTTTCGCTTCCCTATGTCTTTTACTGGCCAAAGCAAAGACAATAAAGCTGAGAGCTGCGCTCCACCTCCACCTTCTGCACTGAAACGACAAAGCTAACATGTTTTGCAACGTTTCAGGAACATCCGAGTGCCAAATTGAACATCAACTCGAAAGAGTATGACTAACTGCAGGCACATTGAGACTCGAACTCAGGATCTCCTGTTTACTAGCAGCGCTTAACCATCTGCCACGGCCAGATGTCAGAAAAGACTCTAGCTTTGTCACCTGATACGCCTAAAAGACAGTTAACATGCAACAAATGTCCAACTCTTGTAATTCAATAACAAAAGAAAAAAAATGATAGGTGAATCGCATTTTCAACAAGTGCACCTCCATATCAGGGCTTGGAAGATGGAAGTTTGCCTTATGTTGTTTGAATTCAATGCCTGGAAGCCTCCGATGAAGAGAAACGTCATCTATTCCTGAAAAGCAGAGCGGATACGCGACCTGACAAAAGCAGTCATCTTCTTCAAATGCACCTTAAAATCCTTTCATCATCGAGGTTTTCCATTCTCTTTGTCGAATCTCGATTAAGGACTTCAAAATATAGATGAAAACGTAAAACGGGCAAGTATGAGGCAAGGTTTGTGCACAGTCTAATTTCAAGTTCACTTTCACGGTTTCAGTGCCGGTACCGCAGAAAAGAAATCCAAGGAAACAGAGTGAAGAAGGCACTGCTGAGATTCAAAATCAGGATCTCCGCTTACAAGACAGGTGCTTTAACCAGCTAAGCCACGGCGTCCCTATATCAAAACCTGCCTTGTCAACTTTCCATTTCACTCTGTAAAACAGACGTTTAAGGCAGTCTTTTTGATTCTAAAGTACTGAAAAGATACTGCCTTTGAGCAACAGGTGTTGCGTAGACTGAGAAAGTCCCTTAAGAGGAAATCACTAGTGTTTAGAGGGAGGTGGGTGTTTAACGGAAAACAGCTCGGAAATTTTCTTCTTGAATTTGATCTGCTGGCACAGATAGCTGCAGGAAGCGATAATAAACTCTAAGGTTTAAAGACAAGACAAGGTTGGTATTCAACCCTGCGGCATAAGCACAATGGAATAGCAATCCATCGCCTTAATCCACTCCGCCAACTTGTCACGTGCGCAAAAGCCGATCCTTCTGGTTATTCCTCCTAAATTTAAATTCACTGGTCTGGTAACGATCATGCCATGCTCTATTTTAAGCACGGATACTTAATCTAAACTCATATGGTCATCAATTGTTCTGTTTCATTGCTGCCTTGCTACAGAGCAATCAGTTACACGTCACAGGCAGACAAGTAGGCAGGCTTTGCTTTCCTATGTCTTTCACTGCCAAAGCAAAGACACAAAGCTGAGAGCTGCTGCTCCACCTCCGCGCTCTGCACTGAAACGACAGCTAAATGTTCCTTAAAGTTTGCAGGCCCCATCCTGAAAAAAAACTAAAAAATGAAAACCCAAAAC
>NW_024379316.1:0-16761 GCF_016835505.1 Polypterus senegalus
AGTGTTTTAAATAATGAAAGGAAAAAGTGCTTTGAAATCGAGGACCCCCAACCAAGAGGGCTTACGAAACAAAACGCGACAGACAGGCATATGCTACTTGTATAAAATGTGCACAATAATTACAACAGTGTTGAAGCAATGATAAAGCGAAAGGGAGCTGCTAAACATGGGTGGCCTCGTTGTGCCTGCCCATAAATCCCAACCAATGTATATATCTGAACTGATGTATATATTTGAACGGATGTATTCAAACCAATGTATATATCTGAACGGATGTATCTCAATCAATGTATATATATCAGAACGGATCTATGCAAACCAATTTATATATATCTCAACCAATGTATCTAAACCAATGTATATATTTGACCAGATGTATTCAAACCGATGTATATATCTCAGCCAATATATCCCAACCAATGTATATATTTGAACCGAAATATATATCTGAACGGATGCATTAAAACCAATGTATATATTCAAACCAATGTATCCGAACCGATTTATATATCTGAACCAATGTATATATTTACGAACCAATCTTTTTTTCCTGAACGGCCCCTCATAATATATATATGTATGTATGTATGTATGTATATATGTATGTATATATATATATGTATGTATGTATGTATGTATGTGTATATATATATATGTGTTTATATCGAAATTCTACGCGTAATGGTCATAACTGGAAGCAGTTTTTCTCCATTTACTGTAATAAAGATGAGCTTCAACGCCGGGCGGAGTTTCAGTGTGACATCATCACGCCTCCCACGTAATCACGCAGTACATAGAAAACCAGGAAGACCTCAAAAATGCGCCAAGAAAACATGCATTATATAATTGAGAAGGCAGCTAAACAATAAGAAGCGAAGTTCTGCTACTTGAAACAAAGCACAATGTAAACCTACACTTTAAATTAAGTTCATAGACAGGCTGCCGCTGGCGTTTGTAATTTAGTGCCTGCCCATAGAAGGCCGTCCGTCAGCAGCAATCCAATAGCAAACTGCCACGGGTAAATATTCACGGGTGAAGGACTGTCCTTATGCAGAGGAAGATGAGATGGTCAGGGTGGTGTTTGACACAAACTCGGCGAAACTGCGAGAGAAAGTTTTAAGTGCCAGGACTAAGGTAACATTAAATAAAGCTATGGACATAGCACGAGATGGCACCAGCACAGCTGGGAACCTTCGATGCAAGTACACCGAGTGGCTCACGTGAACTGACGCTGTGCACAGATAAAAGCAACAGTTCCAAAGAGCTGAACAAAACCGAATTACACAGTTGAAAAGGCAGCAAAAAATATGAAGCGTCTGATAAGCATATTCATAAATGCAGCTACTGTGGAAACAAAGCACACGGTGGAAAAGTCAATGTCCCGCTAAAGGAAGACAGTGTAAAAACCCGTGCATGCAGTGTGTCAGGTCTCAGATAAAGAAGAAGACGAGCTGTTTATTGATGCAGTAAGAAACGAATCGATGAAAGAAACCTGTCATCTTTACAACGATTGACAAACACGGAATGTAACTTGAACACAACACATCGTACAAATACGACCCTGGTTGAAAGAAATAATGATAATCAAATCCTTGATGACAGCAACATTCAATAACACTCACAAAACAATTACTGTATATTGACAATCATGTTACGTTATTTTAAAATGTTCCCTTTTCTTTTCATAACTTCTACTTCTCCACTCACGATACGCTGGTATATATTTAAATGTATATATATACCCCTATCTACAGTACATACTCAAGATAGACAAGCCACATGCTGTGGCTCAATGTAGAGTCTTCGCCTCTAATGCCGACATTCGAGGTTCGTTTCCCGAGAGGGGATGCACTGAGTATGTACGCGCGCTACTGATTCATTTTACCTTCGCATCTCCTTGGTTTGGGACGTATGAAAAATATTAGGTTAACGCAGAATCATGTTACGTTATTTTAAAATGTTTCCCTTTATTAGCACAAGCACAGCTGAGAAGCTTCCATGCATGTACTCCATAACGCGTTAAAAAAATAACGCATTTAATCACACTTTCAATTCCAAGCAAACGGGAACTTTTGTCAATGCATGATTTCCTGGTACATCCATTACACTGATGCACACATCACAGCTACAAAAATGTTAGAGTCGGAATAAAGCGCTCCTACGACTGATCATTTCGACTACCCCGAAGCCTTGATAAAAGCATGGTTTTGTGCACACTGAAAAGCAAGCAAAATTAGATGCATTACAGAAAGCGGACTTTGTGGCTCTTACTGGGGATCATTGGACTTCCGTGACCGTTAGTAATTCTAATTACATCTAATTACAAAATGTTCAATGATCTCACTGTTTTAGCCTAATGTACAAAATAATTTTGGCTAAGGTTACTCAGAGTTTAAAGATTAAGTTGGTCAAATTACCTTTTATGTTTCTGACTTATTTTTTAAGAAAACTGCACTTTATGTTGAAATTTTGGTTATTATTATTTAAAGACAATACTATTCTGAAAATCTACTTAAAGTACTTAAACTACCACTTTATTTTTAAGTCTGCCCAATTTTAACCAGGGATGATATTTTTGTTTCTGTTTTGAATTCAAATGCAGTTTAAAGGCTTTTTTTTTCAGAAATTAAAACAGCTTCAGTTTACAATATTCATGTACATGTCTATTATTTGATTCTGTCGCCCACTAAAACACTTTTAAATTAAAAAAAAACCATTTGCGATTTGGGGCAAATTTACGTGGTCGAGGACATACGATTAATCAAGATTAATTCTTACACAGCCTCTAATTAATTGGATTAATTTTTTTAATCAAGTCCCACCCCTAATATATATATATATGTGGATATATATATGTAGATTTGTATATATAAATGTGTATATACAGTATATATGTAGATATGTATATGTGTATATACAGTATGTATATATATGTATGTGTGTATATGTATATATATATATAACTGTGTATATATATGTGTATAGATGTGTATATATATATATATATATATTTATATATATATGCCAGCAACACTCATGACAATGACAAAACAATTACATTGTCAATCATGTTACGTTATTATTAAAATGTTTCCTTTCTTTTACTTCTCCGCTGCCAATCAGGTATTTTGCTATATATATATATATATATATATATATATATATATATATACAGATATATATATATACAGATATATATAAATATATATATACAGATATATATAAATAGATAGATATGACAACAACACTCAATATCAATGACAAAACAATTACATTAACAATCATCTTACGTTATTTTTAAAATGTTTGCTTTTCATTTTCATAACTTCTTTAACACACTACTCTCCGCTAAGAAGCTGGTATTTTCTAGTATATATATATATGTATGTATGTATGTGTATATATATATGTATGTATGTATGTATGTATGTATATATATATATATGTATATATATATCTATACTAATAAAAGGCAAAGCCCTCACTCACTCACTCACTCACTCACTCACTCACTCACTGACTCATCACTAATTCTCCAACTTCCCGTGTAGGTAGAAGGCTGAAATTTGGCAGGCTTATTCCTAACAGCTTACTTACAAAAGTTGGGCAGGTTTCATTTCGAAATTCTACGCGTAAGGGTCATAACTGGAACCTATTTTTCTACATATAATGTAATGGAGTTGAGTTAGAGATGGCCGTGGGGGGCGGAGTTTCGTGTGTGACATCATCACGCCTTCTACGTACGTAGCGAGTACAAGGAAGAACTACAAACAGCGATGAGCACAAAACGCCATTTCACAATTGAGAAGGCAGAAAACATTATGAAGCAAATGATGCATACAAGCATATTCATAAGTACAGCTACTATGGAAACAAAGCAGCGCGGAACCGTAAGTTTATATTAAATTAAGTTCATAGACAGGCTGCCACTAGCGCTTTGTAATTTAGTGCCTGCCCATATATAGGCCGTCCATCAGCAGCAATCCAATACAAACACTGCCGGTAAATATTCACGCGTGTGAAGGACTGTGCTTATGCAGAGAAAGATGAGATGGTCAGGGTGGTGTTTGGCACAGACTCATTGAAACTGCGAGAGAAACTCTTAAGTGCCGGGTCTTAGCTGACATTACACGAGATGGCACCAGCACAGCTGGGAACCTTCGATGCAAGAACACCAAGCGGCTCACGTGAACTGACGCAGTGCACAGACAAAAAGCAACAGTTCCAAAGAGTGCTGAACAAAAACCGAATTACACAATTGAGAAGGCAGCAAAAAATATGACGCGTCTGATACATACAATCATATTCATAAGTGCGCTACTGCGGAAACAAAGCACACGGTGGAAAAAGTGAATGTCCCGCTAAAGGAAGACAGTGTAAAAAACCCGTGCATGCAGTTTGTCACATCTCAGATAAAGAGGAAGACGAGCTGTTTATTGATGCAGTAAGAAACTAATTGATGAATGAAACCTCTTATCTTTACAACGATTGACAAACACAGAATGTAACTTGAACACAACACATCGTACAAATACGACCCTGATTGAAACAAATAATGATAATCAAATCCTTGATGACAGCAACACTCAATAACACTCACAAAACAATTACTGTATATTGACAATCATGTTAAGTTATTTTTAAAATGTTCCCTTTTCTTTTCATAACTTCTACTTCTCCATCGATACGCTGGTATATATATATATATAAATATATATATATATACCCCGATCTACGGTACATACTCTCGCATAGACAAGCCACACGCTGTGGCGCAATTATAGAGTCTTCATCTCTAATGCAAATTGAGGTTCGATTCCGAGAGGGGATGCACTGACTATGTACGCGCACTACCCGATTCATTTTACCTTCGCATCTCCTTGGTTTTGGACGTATGAAAAAATATTCGGTTAACTCAGAATCATGTTACGTTATTTTTAAAATGTTTCCTTTATTAGCACAAGCACAGCTGAGAAGCTTCCATGCATGTACTCCATAACGCATTAAAAAATACGCATTTAATCACACTTTCAATTCCAAGCAAACGGGAACTTTTGTCAATGCATGATTTCCTGGTACATCCATTACACTGATGCACACATCACAGCTACAAAAATGTTAGAGTCGGAATAAAGCGCGTTCCTCACGACTGATCATTTCGACTACCGAAGCCTTGATAAAAGCATGGTTTTGTGCACACTGAAAAGCAAGCAAAATTAGATGCATTACAGAAAGCGGACTTTGTGGCTCTTACTGGGGATCATTGGACTTCCGTGACCGTTAGTAATTCTAATTACATCTAATTATAAAATGTTCAATGATCACACTGTTTTAGTCTAATGTACAAAATAATTTTGGCTAATGTTACTCAGAGTTTAAAGATTAAGTTGGTCAAATTACCTTTTATGTTTCTGACTTATTTTTTTAAGAAGAAAAACTGCACTTTATGTTGAAATTTTGGTTATTATTATTTAAAGACAATACCATTCTGAAAATGTACTTAAAGTACTTAAACTACCACTTTATTTTAAGTCTGCCCAATTTTAACCAGGGATGATATTTTTGTTTCTGGTTTGAATTCAAATGCAGTTTAAAAGCTTTTTTTTTCAGAAATTAAAACAGCCTCAGTTTACAATATTCATGTCCATGTCTATTATTTGATTCTGTCACCCACTAAAACCCTTTTAAATTAAATAAAAAAAAAACATTTATGTATTTGGGGCAAATTTACGTAGCGACACATACGATTAATCAAGATTAATTCTTACACAGCCTCTAATTAATTGGATTAATTTTTTTAATAGAGTCCCACCCCTAATATATATATATATGTAGATTTGTATATATATGTGTATATACAGTATATATGTAGATATGTATATGTGTATATATATGTATATATATGTATATATATGTATATATATATATGTATGTATATATATGTGTATATATATATATATATATATGTGTATATGTATATATATATGTATGTACACAGTATGTGTATATATATATATGTATATATGTGTATATATATATATATGTATATATATATATATATATATGTATGTGTATATATGTATATATATATATATATATATATGTATGTATATATATGTATATATGTATATGTATATGTATATATATATGCCAGCAACACTCATGACAATGACAAAACAATTACATTGTCAATCATGTTACGCTATTATTAAAATGTTTCCTTTTCTTTTTACTTCTCGCTGCCAATCGCAGGTATTTTGCTATATATATATATATATATATATATATATATATATATATATATATATATATATATATAAATAGATAGATATGACAACAACACCCATATCAATGACAAAACAATTACATTAACAATCATCTTACGTTATTTTTAAAATGTTTGCTTTTCTTTTTCATAACTTCTTTAACACACTATTCGCCTGCGGCCTTGGTATTCTGCTAGTATATATATATATATATATGTACGGTACGGTACTGTCTGCCTCGCCTTATGCCTTTTAATGCAATGCAGGAAAACAATACAAGACAAAAGAATTTTTCAAAATATCTTGTAATAAATGAAAATGGACTTACATTGAATGAATTCACTGATTTTCCATGTAATGTCTCACTTGTCCTCCATTCAGTTGGATACAGTCTCGGAGTAATAAACTTAATAAGTTATAACGTAATGAAAATTGCATAATTAGATCTGGACCACCCTATAGATATGTCACACACATTCAATAAAGATAATAGCCAAACTGTGGAAAGTCAGGGTGTATAATAAACGGGTCTGCAAACATTAGATTGGCGACATACAGGGAGACAACAACAGTCATGCGCCAATCACATGCTTCAACCCTATGTGTGAGGGAGAGCGTTTCTCCCCTATATTTGAACAGGAAATGTGCCAATTCAGCAATTGTGACTATAAAAATGATCAAAATTATTGGAATCATACAGAAAACAAATTTATAGTGCAGACCAGTGGACACATTTATTTTATGTTATCATGATGACAAGTGTGACCGCACGTCCCTGTATGAAGTGCAGTCCTGG
The DNA here is from genome assembly GCF_016835505.1 of Polypterus senegalus. Lineage (NCBI taxonomy): Eukaryota > Metazoa > Chordata > Cladistia > Polypteriformes > Polypteridae > Polypterus > Polypterus senegalus. The sequence continues at coordinate 7,063 of NW_024379316.1, forward strand.
TACCAGAGAAGTGCTGGACTTCCACTAAGCACTGATCCAACTGACCCTGCACTGAAGACTCCAAGACTCTTTTCTTCTTCTCACATGCTACATTTGCTTTTATTATCATCTGTGCTGTATTTTCACACGTTACTTTCTCGCTGATGGCTCTAGACACTTCCTGCTTTCTGTTTCATTGATATTGTAAGAAATGTGACAAACTTGGATAAATTTAGAACTTTACTTGTGTTTTTGATTTCATCTTAAGGTAATGAGGGTAAAAGCAAAAAACAGCATCTTGCTAGATCTGAGAACTGTCACTATTTAGAAAATCTAAACAAGCCATCCTTTGTTTTGTTTTCTGCTGCTCTGTGCAATGACCTTTATGGATATTCACAGCACACCTCTGAAGATATCCACACAACTCCACTGAATGATGTAGCAGATTGGAAGTGCTGTATCGTGTGATGTGTGTAACCTCGAAGGACGGCTCCACATTTCTCTGGCAGGCTTTGGCATGCCGCTTCAGAAGGTGACTGTCGAGGGGACAGCAACTGTAAGATGGAGAAGACACATATCTGAAACAAAAAAAGCACAACTCTCTCTGTGTACACTTTTTGATTACACCTACATATACAAGTGCAACGAATCTGCTTATTTTTAATGTGTAATTCTTTGGAAAACCAGTTGTCATCATATGTACAGTAAATACGTGCTTTGTAAAGTGGCTCAAGTTGTGCAATATTATAACTATCTCAAGTTTACAGTGAGGTGATTGTACTAATAAGTACACACAGTTCTACAAGGAGCACTTGATGGACTGATTGAGTGCATTTAGAGCTCTTGGGATGAAACTGTTTCTGAACCGTGAGGTCAGTACAGGAAAGTCTCTGAAGACCGTACTGTATGGGAACTGTTCAAACAGACTGTGCATATGACTGAGACAGCATGTGCTTCATGCTGTATACTGATAATCTGATCAGCTGCTGTAGAGCTGTGATTCCATACTCTGATACATACAGTGGGTTAAAATACTCTTTTGTGGTGCACTGACAGCGACAACGCTAAAGCAGCTATGGTAGTTGGAATAGTCTGGCTATTCGGTGCACCATTATATGGTTATGGGTTGATTACAATCAGATGTCTTAAACTAATAAATGATATGTGGTTAATTTCAGTGTATTTGATAAAGCCGTGTCAGGGATGTAAATCTCTCTATTATAAAAAGAAATCCTGGAATGCAAAAGCAAGGCTAGGCTATGATATGTGATCTTCTCTCAGAAGACAATTAAAAGACCTGAGAGACAAAAGGACCGTAAACATGAGGCTTGGTGCCAAGAGATCCGCGGGGACGTGGAACATGAGATTCTTGTAAGACACGCCCTACTAGGGAATTCTCATACATAGAACAGTACCATTTGTAGCATCAGATGTAGTATTGGATCCTGAAGGGAGATATGTAATGGTCATGGGAGACTTATCTAACTGTAAAATGATTTTGATAAATGTTTATGCACCTAATGATGATGATAAGGAATTTATACAAAATTTATTTGCATCCATTCCCAATCTGAACACTCATAAAGTTATAATGGCTGGGGACTTTAATTGTGTTCTAAATCCACTTTTAGATAGGACTTCCTCCACAGGGGGAAAGGCATCTAACACCGCAAAGATAATTACAAGGTTTATAACTGATCACAACTTATCAGACCCCTGGAGGTTTTTAAACCCAAATTCAAGAACATATTCTTTCTACTCACCAGTAAATAACTTCTTGCCTAAGATTAAATCTTGCAAATATGATGCTATTGTTATTTCTGACCATGCACCTATGATCTTGGAGCTAAAATTACTAAGCCCCATACACTCACCCCGCAGATGGCGCCTCAACCCGCTTCTGTTAGCTGACGAGAATTGTACGGAATTTATATCCAAACAAATCAAATTCTTTCTCGAGACAAATACATCACCCGAGATCTCTGCAGGAATACTCTGGGAAACTCTTAAGACCTTCTTAAGAGGACAGATTATCTCATATCTTTCCCACAGAAATAAATCTGAAGCCAAGAAAGTAGCAGAGATAAAAAGCGAAATTTCTAAAATAGATGAAGAACATACCAGCCTACCAAGCGAGACTCTACATAGGAGAAGGCAGGCTCTACATTTGGAATTAAACCTCTTGACAACTAAAGAAACTGAACAACTAATCTACAAATCCAGACATCATTACTATGAACATGGGAGAAAGCTAATAAGCTTTTAGCTCAACAAATTCACAAGCAAGAAGTCATAACACAATCTCGGTAATCACCGACACGAACGGAGATAAAATTGTCGAACACAAAAATATAATGCACACTTTCAGAGACTGTGGACGAAAACTCAGACCCGACAGCAGGTGTGGTTATAAAGCAGCTTTATTTTTCAGAGTCACGGTGAGAAGAGTTTCAGAAAAGCAGACAATCAAATATACATGACAGCGTCAGGGCTCTTCTGAACCCCGTCTGTTGGGTGGGGTCCAGTTTTATACCCCTAGAATGCGTGATTTAATATCATTATAAAATGTAACAGTCAACACTTTATTATACACAATCCTTGAGCCCCTTCAATGCCCCTTATGCAACTTGATTTCTTGGCCCCTTTTGTTATGGCGCTCAGATGTAAGCTAAGGGAAAACGTGATAAGGCAGACTCATGTGTGGAATGCTCAGACCTTGAGTCCTTTGCACAAACATTTTTCTGTTTGCTAAAACAAAGCATGCTATTACATGGTTTTGTAAAGCTTACTTCTCAGACATGAATTAGTACAAGGGAACGAAGAGAACATTCGTCTTCCACATTCCCCTTTTTTAGCAAACAAAAATATTTGATCAGGGAGAGTTGAGTAGGAAAGGGTAGGAGAGGAGGAGTGGAGTGGGGGGAGGAGTGTGGGGTGGCTGTGCTGATCTGAAGCATTTCTTCTTTGTGTAAAAAGTAAGCCTTTGCCATAGAGGCAGTAAAATACTTGGATACAATGTATCTTATCAAAGGAACAATACAGCAAGCTACAAGCAGGAGAACAATTAAAGCAACCGTAAGAGAGATGAAAACTGATTTAAGCCATTGGCCCCAGGACCCAAAAGTGGACATAAACCATTTGTCCCAAGGATTAGAAATGCCAGAATTAGTAGCTAGTTCATGTCAAATCAGCTAAAGCACGGGTGATTGATCCATCAGGAGCTGTATTATTAAGGATATAAGTATCTTGGTATGCATCACCAAACATAGCACAAACGCCTCCTTTCTCAGCCAAGAGCATATCTAAAGCCAATCGATTTTGCCAGGTCATGAGGGATGTTTTATCAAGTTGCTCATGGATACCTTCAACAGCTTCTTTAGTAAAATTTAAGAATCTTTGTTGATTATAATAGAGGTAATTAATCCAATCTACATTTTTGTTTATAGTAACCTGAGGAAAAATAGACTCAAATTTGGCAACAACTTGGTCCCTTGCCTTGAACTTATCAGGGACTCCACGAGGGACTCGAATGGAATCAAAATACACCCCAGGGCCATGTAGGGAAAACTGGAAAGGGTCCACAGAATGGGGTTGACGACGTCGGCCAAACTTGGTCGACACATGGAAGGCAGTTAAAGGGAAAAGTCGGAAAGGCATAACAAATTGTATTAAAGCAGAAGTGCCAGTCCAGTCAGGTGGAAGGATGTCAAGCAATTTAGACCTAGGGCACATTAACCATCAGCTCGTGGAGTATTCTGAGTAATCAGAAAAATTGATAATTTGGAAGCTAAAGAGAACTAAATAATCGGAAAAGTTTGGAAACAAAAAAAAAGGATGGGATATTACCAGCATTTGTGCCACGAGAGGAAGTAAGGTTTCTAGAAAAACAGGTATAATTACCTTCATGAGGCTGCAACATCGGGGGGAGTCATGGGAAGAGTAGGGGGAAAAAGAAGGGAAAGTGTAATGTAATTAGAGTCGATTGGAATAGAGGAAGAGATAAAAAGGGCAAGTAGGCAAGGAAGGCCAGTAGGATCAGATATGTTAGAAAGAGGAAAAGGGACAGTGGCCAAATGTGGCCTAGCTGTAGCACATGCATAGCAATCAGATTGATTCACTTGTCTAGCGAATATAATACCCATTGCAGCCAACGGTTCTGATCCCCATACCCAGTTTCAATCGAAAAAGTGGAAGAAAAGGTGGAAATATTCATGACCTTGACAGGGGGCGGGTTTGGACCAGGGGTAGGAGAGAGAGGTGTGTGTGTGGGGAAATGGGAGGTGTTAGTAACAGGGTTCTCAACCTTAATTTGAAATCTCCGTAGAGGATCTATTCCAGATACATATGCCCCTAAAATATAGGTTCCTGAATCATGTAAAGAAGGGTTCTTCAGAGTAATGATCAAAGGGTTACAATGGTATTTGGCACATTCATGAGGGGCATGTCCTTTTATAATAGAAAAACGATATTTCAGACCATACTTCTGGGCCTTATAGGGTTGATAAACCCCAGTCATCAGTTCCAGTATTAGCCAAAACCCAGTCCCACTTTTCACAGTTACTTCCGAATCCAGAGTTTGTAACAGTTACACACACATATTTGTCAGACCAGTTCCACTGGATTTGTCGATCAGTCCCACAGTCAATAATAGAACAGAAATCCACCTGAACTGATGTGGTGATTCCGAAAGGAAAAGTCAAGGTGACCAGAGCAGTCGACAAGGGGATGGAAAGACATAGTAGGACCACAATCAAGGGTGCCATCTTTTGCAATGTGAGATGTGAATCCAAGCAGGCAGTCCCTCAACTTTAACAGCATGTGGTGTTGACAGCAGAACTTGGAACGGTCCTCTCCACCGAGGGTAATGCCAATGTTTCCTTCGAGTATCTCTAGCCAGAATCCAGGTTCCTAATGGAATCGGGGAGTCCTTTGATGGAGGACTAGTTCTCCAGGCCTGATTCACCTGCTCGTGGACTTCCTTCAGAGAAGCTCGGAGACCTGTAAGACTGGAAAGAAGATCATTGTCCACAGTATGCAGTGTAACATTACCTATGACCATGCCGACTGGCATGGGCCATCCGGCCAGAATTTGAATGGCGACAGCCCTAACTGCCGATGTGTTCTTCCCCTTTAATCCCATCAAGGCCAGAGGCAGAGCATCAGGCCAAGTTAAATTTGTTTGCTCACAGATTTTAGCCAATTTAGATTGCAAGGTACCATTGCATCGTTCCACAATACCTCCACTCTGGGGGTGGTATTTGCAATAATGATGCACATTTATCTGGAGCCAGGTGGTTAATTCATTTATAACGGAATTTACAAAGTGGGTGCCATTATCAGTTTGTAATTTCTGCGGTGTGCCCCATCTAGGAATGATTTCCTTTATCAAAGCTTTTGCCACAGGTTTGGCATCTGCATGTTTGGAAGGGAAAGCTTCCACCCATCGGGAGAACACATCAACAATTACTTAACAGTATCGGTACCCTTTGATGGTGTTAATTCAATGAAGTCCATTTGAAGGTGTTCGAATGGACCCATTAGGTTAGGTGTAATGTTGGGACTTATCTGGGTGCCCTTTCCTACATTAAACTTTTGACATAATGCACAGCACCTGCAGAACTGCTCTGCATATGTAGAGAAACCTACAGCTTCCCAATATTTTTCAACATCTTGAACCATGGCGTCTTTTCCAGCATGGTCTAGGCCATGGGCAATTTTTGCCATACCTGGGAAAAGAAGTTTTAGGAAGGAAAGGTTTGTTAGTTTGCTTATGGGTCCAGACTCCATCAGAGAGGGACCCTTCTTTGGACCATTTCTCTTCTCTCTGTCCGTGGCTGCATTCTGTAAAGAAATAATTTGATTATCAGTGTCCTGGTCATTTCTCTGTTGGAATAAAAAGATTGGTGTGTTATTATACGCAGCCCGTTTAGCAAAATGATCAGCTAATTCGTTTCCTTTGCTGACAGGATCCTGTTTCCTGTGTGAGCTTGACATTTTAATGATCGCTAGCTTTGATGGTTTCGTTATGGCCTCTAAGAGGGATTCTTTTAGTTTTTGATGCTGAATGGGCTTGCCAGTACTGGTCTTGAATCCCCTGAGTTTCCATAATGCCCCATGATCATGGCAGACTCCAAAAGCATATCTAGAATCAGTATAGATAGTTACAATTTTTCCCTCTGACAACTGACAAGCTCAGGTGAGAGCTATCAACTCAGCTGCCTGCGCGCTTAAACTTGAAGAAATTCGGTTGTTTCCTGTAGGTCTGGTCTAGGTTTTATAACCTTAGTTATTTCATCATGACAGTTGGTAGAAAAGTAGCTGGATTTAAGGCGGAGCACCTTTCTATGGTAACATTTGACAACGTACAGAGTACATTTTGGTAGTGTATTACCCTAGCAGTAGTAAGATGTGAGGTTTTAGCCTGTACTAAAATGGAGTGTACGGCGTGACAACAACAACAACAACATTTATTTATATAGCACATTTTCATACAAACAGTAGCTCAAAGTGCTTTACATATTAAAGAATAGAAAAATGAAAGACATAATTATAAAAATAAATCAACATTAACATCGAATAAGAGTAAGGTTCAATGGCCAGGGGACAGAAAAACAAAAACTCCAGACGGCTGGAGAAAAAATAAAATCTGTAGGGATTCCAGACCATGAGACCGCCCAGTCCCCTCTGGGCATTCTACCTAACATAAATGAAACAGTCCTCTTTGGATTTAGGATTCTCACGGAAGGGCTTGATGATGATGATGGTCACGTAGACTTCTTCCTTTTAATCCGTCCATCATTGTTGGAGCATCATGAAGCTTTGAGTAGGTGGAGGTGGCGCAGGCCACCACCACAAAGAAACCGGAAAAAGAAACAGAAAGAGAGTAGGGGTCAGTACCGATTTTAGAGCCACCATGAATAGTTGTTATGATGAATTGAACATACAGAGTATCAGGATTAAGTTAAATTACGATTAAAATGAAGTTATAAAAAGGCCATGTTAAAGTAATGTGTTTTCAGCAGTGTTTTAAAGTGCTCTACTGTATCAGCCTGGCGAATTCCTATTGGCAGGCTATTCCAGATTTTAGGTGCATAACAGCAGAAGGCCGCCTCACCACTTCTTTTAAGTTTTGTTCTTGGAATTCTAAGGAGACACTCATTTGAGGATCTGAGGTTACGATTTGGAATATAAGGTGTCAGACATTCCGATATATAAGATGGGGCGAGATTATTTAAGGCTTTATAAACCATAAGCAGAATTTTAAAGTCAATTCTGAATGACACAGGTAACCAGTGTAGTGACATCAAGACTGGTGTGATGTGCTCTGATTTTCTTTTCCTAGTTAGGATTCTAGCAGCTGCATTCTGCACTAGTTGCAAACGATTTATATCTTTTTGGGTAGTCCTGAGAGGAGTGCGTTACAGTAATCTAGTCGACTGAAAACAAACGCGTGAACTAATTTCTCAGCATCTTTCAGTGATATAAGAGGTCTAACTTTACTTATGTTTCTTAAGTGAAAAATGCTGTCCTAATGATCTGATTAATATGTGATTTAAAATTCAGATTACAGTCAACAATCACCCCTAAGCTTTTTACCTCCGTCTTGACTTTTAATCCTAATGTATCCAGTTTATTTCTAATAGCCTCATTGTATCCATTATTGCTGATCACTAAAATTTCAGTTTTCTCTTTATTTAACTTGAGAAAATTACTATTCATCCATTCTGAGATACTAGTCAGACATTGTGTTAGTGAATCAATAGAATCAGGGTCATCAGGTGCTATTGATAAGTACAGCTGTGTGTCATCAGCATAGCTGTGGTAGCTCACGTTGTGCCCTGAGATAATCTGACCTAACGGAAGCATGTAGATTGAGAATAACAGCGGACCCAGGATAGAGCCTTGTGGAACACCATATTGGATATCATGTGTCTTCGAGTTGTAATTCCCACAACTAACAAAATATTTTCTCCCTGTCAGGTAGGATTCAAACCAATTTAAGACACTGCCAGAGAGGCCCACCCATTGACTAAGGCGATTTCTAAGAATGTTGTGATCAATGGTGTCAAATGCAACACTCAGATCTAAGAGGATGAGAACAGATAAATGGCCTCTGTCTGCATTTACCCGCAAGTCATTTACTACTTTAACGAGTGCAGTTTCTGTGCTGTGATTTGTTCTAAAACCTGACTGAAATTTATCAAGAATAGCATGTTTATTTAGGTGGTCATTTAACTGCATAATGACTGCCTTCTCTAGAACTTTACTTAAGAAGGGCAGGTTAGAGATGGGTCTAAAATTTTCAAGAGCGAGGGTCAAGATTATGTTTCTTAAGTAGGGGTTTAACTACAGCAGTCTTAAGACAGTCTGGGAAGACCCCAGTATCTAGTGACGAATTTACTATGTCAAGAACATTATCAATTAGCACGCCTGATACTTCTTTGAAAAACCTTGTTGGTATCGGGTCAAGGGCGAGGTGGAGGGTTTTAATTGAGATATTATTTTTGTAAATCAGGTAAATCTATCCTAGTGAAAGAGTTTAATTTGTTTATAACAGGATGTTGGGGTTTAGGGGATCCTTAGTGTTGGGGAGATATACTATGTTATTTCTAATATCATTAATTTTTGATTGAAAATACAGCGACAGCCTCACAGGTTTCACTGGAAGCACTTAGGAGGCATTCCTTTGAGCTACCTGGGTTTAGTAGGTGATCAATTGTTGAAAATAAGACTCTAGGATTACTAGCATTGTTATTTATAATCTTGGAGAAATAGCAGCGTCTCTCAAGACGGACAGTGTTATTGTATTCTGTTATTTTGACTTTTAATATTTCGTGGTGGATAGTAAGTTTAGTCTTCCTCCATTGACGCTCAGCTCTACGGCATGTTCTCTTTAAATCAGACACTCTTTGGGTCTTCCATGGTATACCAATGCTAGAAGATTTTTTCACTGTCTTTTCAGGTGCAACTATGTCAACAGCAGCTCTCACTTTAGAATTAAATCTTTCCACCTTACTATTTACATTGTCCTCGCTATTATAGCTGGCACTATAAACGGACTGATTGCTTAAAATGTTTGTAAGTTTTAAAGCTGCTGCCGAATCAAAGAAGCGTTTTTAACAATATGCTTCTCATGAGTGTTTTTATCATTATTTCTATATTAAAAAGTAGAAGAAAATGGTCTGATAGACCAATATCAATGATCTGTTTTATATCAACTTTCAGTCCTTTAGTAATCACTAAGTCTAATGTATGACCTGCTTTATGTGTAGGCTGATTTATGAGTTGTCTCAAATCAAAAGAATCCAGGAGGTTCATAAATTCTTTTACTTTTAGATCACACTGATTATCTATATGAAAATTAAAGTCGCCAACTATTAGGAGTGAGGCACTTTTACCACTAGGGGGCTCATGAGCACTATATCTATACTGGCTAACACGGCCTCTGTTGTGGCTGCTTCAGCTCTGAGACAGGTTGGAAGTCCCACAGCTACTGGATCCAATTTTTTCAAAAAATAGGCTAAGCCTTTGTTTTTTCTCCATGGAGTTGTGTAAAAAATGCATTCATATATCCCCCCTTTTCATCCACAACAGAGTGAATGGACGAGATAGTCAACAATCCCAACGCATGCGCAAACAGTAGGGCACTTTTTTTTTTTTTTTAAGTCACACAGAGCCTTCCCAGCTTGATCATTCCATGCCACCTGATCAGAAAGGGGG
>NW_024379317.1:0-22794 GCF_016835505.1 Polypterus senegalus
TGACGCGCAGGGTACAGTCTGCAAACCGGTGGAGAACTTCATAGGCTTAAATGGTACCATGGAAAAGTGCGTGGTTTTTACGCCAAGTGTAAGTTTTGTACATCGTGATTTGAACGTGGAAACATTCTTACAAACATTTCTGTGCGATGCACCGTTTATACATGCGGCCCGGTCAGTGTTCATTTGTTTGCTCAAATCTGGATTGCTCAACAACTGTTTTTATTGTGGTGGGGTATCAGTGGCTCCATCTTCATGGTCGGGCGATAGTTTGTGCTTCACATTTTCGTTTAAGGTTCTTATAATGTACATTGGTATTATCAAGAAACAAGATAGAAAACTATCAAGTAAAGCTGACTACAGTGACCTGCTACTACCATTTATGACATGGATTCATTTGGCATTTAAAATTAATTGTGGAATTTTTGTTAAGTGCATGTGATAACTTTAGCACCCTAAAAAAAAAACCCACGAGTGAAAATTTAGATGAGCCAAGGATAAGACCTAAGTTACATCCTAACATGTACTGTGTCTCAATTAAAGTATATATCTGAACTAATATAGAGTATGTATTTATAATTCAATTTTTTTCTACTAAATTGCACCCATTGTTATTATGAAACATTGTCCCAAACACAAGATCACAGTGATTCAAACGGGAATTATTCAACTGGATTATTTAAAGTTTTAAAATGTACATTAGGCACCTATTGTTCCAAATAAGAAATCATTCAAATTTCAAACAAATACTGCAACATTACATGGTAAAACATATCCCTATTACAGAAATCCATTTTGTAATGTAAAATTCAGTGGGGATGAAAAAATCAAATCAGATTTGATCTAAGAAAGTGAAGTTCAAAATTATTCTGCAAATTAAATGAAAATGGAAACAATTTTTAATCCCTAAATAGATTAAACCATGCAGTGGCACCTGCCTGGGGAGTGAAGCTGTAAATTTTTTTTGGAATTTAGGTGCATCATAAGGATTTAGACTAGGGGTTTTAAATCATGAAAGAGCTCTGTATTCTTGAATAAATTTTAAAATTTTATGCATGGATACTGGTATTTGTAAGTTTTATAAGTGAAAAGTAAAAGGAATGCAAGATAGTTTCCAAATATTCTAATGACAAATATCAAAGATAGCAAAAGGGGAACATTTACATTCCACTGAGTGTATTTTTCCTGGGTCGGTAAGGCCCAATAAAAGTGTACAAGCGAGGGCATCTGGTATTGCTTAAAATGCCATCCTGTTTTTATGCTAGAATTGAAGTCATTTTTATTTTTAAGACTGGAAAAAAAATTGCCAAGTCTTTTCTGTTTACAAAATGACATTGCTCTCAATCTTGTCCTTCAAACCGTGAGTGGTAAGCCTTATGGTAGCTCCACAGAGCCTTTTTGAATGACTGTGAGCAGCTACAGGGCTCATCCACCAGTAGATGCTGGCCATGAACTCCATTATCAGACCTGTCTCCAGGAGTGACCCCCGGTGTTCCTGCTCCAAGTGAGGTTCTCTTTGATTTATTTGAGACTCACTGGGATCTTCACATGATTGTTATTTTATTGGTCCATTCCTCTTTACACATTTGCACACATCTCAGCATCATATATCTAAGGATCATGAAGGCAAACAAGGCCCTAGTTTAGTCTGGTGAAATGAGAATCATCCTATTTTGAATCTGAGATGAAAAGAGTGAAATATTGCCTGTGGTTTGCATGTATAGTATGCACAAAACAATTTTTCTGAATTTACAGCATTTATAGAGAAATGGATTTGTCTGTCTAAAGGTACTCATCTACTGACTCTGGAAGTCATACTAGAAGGAATGAAGACTCATGCATAAAAAACAGAGATACTCTTACTTCAAGTGAACGCTAGTGGTGAATTGTTATTGGGAAATTTTTGTTGTTTTTGGACTGTCCTTATAGCACAATGTTTTGTATACAAGGATGCTGATGTGTATTTAATACCAAAGTAACCTGGGCCAAAATCAATTAATTAGTTAATTGTTGTGTCATCTGATCTGAAGGTGTTGATCTAGACTCTCACGTAAACTGAGGTGCATTTGGCTAAAAAAGGATGGAGCACTAGCAGAACAGAAATGTATGATCCAAGGGTAGTAAGGGTTTACTAAGAATAGAATAAATTTGCTTGCTCTACCTCATGCTCTCTTTTTCCAAACTGATGAAAGACCATCTCACCCCATGAACTGAAAAGGACAACACAATGAAAACACAGCTCAGCAGCATTTTTTGAGACAGGCTTGCGGCCTGTTTTGAAGAAAGCTGACCACAAAATGATCGTTAACTTGAGACATTTTAAGTAACTAACAAGTCTGTGTGCTGCATGAAACTACACATCACCATTTATCAGGTTGTATGGTTCCCAATATTCAAATGTACTTTGCATATTGTTATTATTTAAAAATAGTATCAATAATACAGTACATTGTTTAAATTGTAACTTAACTCCTGCTTGTTTTTTACTACACCTAATTCCCCGAGGTTATACATGTTAGAAGGAAGGTGAGGAGAAGTTATATGGTACAATCCCTTTTTATAAACAGTGGCAAAGTCTGTGAGATTTGAGGCATTCTGACAAGGCTAAATTTTAATAATGCAAAAGGGAAAGTAGAGTAATATATTACTCTACCAAGAAAAAAACAGTGTTGTATAACAAGGCTGTGTCTTTTACTTGTCTCCCTCCTGTACAAGGCAACTAAGGGCCCCATTAAACTTTAGGGGCATCTTTTAAGTGGTGCAGCTCTGTTTTTTTCAAAATGATGCTGCCATTTTGGTCTCATCAGACAGTAGTGGCCAATATGTATTAGAATGTTTAACAGTTGGGGTGTGATAAAAGTTTAGATGAGAATCATTACCTCCAAATCTGAGGTCATTGCCCTCTCTCAGAAAACAATGTCTTGTTCTCCTTAAGTAAATGATAAGCAGCTGCTCCATATGAAGCAGTCCAAGAGCCCCATTGTCTTGTTAATGAATAAGGGACAGTGGAGAACTGGCCAATAAATTAGTTCACTGGAAGCAGTTTTGCAAATGTTGTACTGGACTGTAGTGGTGAGCAGGAATCAAATCCTGAGAGAGTTTTCATATACCCACTCAAACAATTTCCCCATCCCGCCTATGGTTATAAAATGCTGGTAGTGATGATCAAAATAATAACATTGCTAGTACAAGCAGCCAAAAAAAAGGTTCTTGTGTAAGACTGATGGATTTACTTTCGGGGACAAGGTAATAAACTTAGCAATACTGGCAGACCTTCTTTTCCATTTTCAACAAAGTCAGTCGAAGTAGTTTGGGCATGTTGTCTGAACTGACCTAGGAATATTGGGGTATTTCAGAGGAGATCTAGAATTTTGCTGAGGATAGGGTTGCCTTCATTTTGTTCCCCCTGAACCACATCATCATAATCAGAGTGAAGATGACAATGATGATGAAAATACTTCAAAGGGGTTTAATCTTTAAAATAGTAATTCAACGGGATTAAATCCCTGTAGAATAAAAGTAAAAGCTCCACTTTAATCCAGTTCTATAACATATACTATACTTGTCATGATACATGCTATAAATTACTGAACATAACTAAAACTGTCCAAAGGAAACAATAATTGTGTTGAGAAATAAAATTAATTAACATTAATTAAATCAGTAATATAAACACTTTCCAAGAAATGATTAGTCATAGTAAAAAAACTGAAATAATTTAATTTTCATAACACAGACCAAATGATGCCAAAAGGTGTAGACATGCAAAATGAAAAATGTACAACAGGCACAATCCATTCTAAGGTTATAGCGAGCTGGGGAACATTTTCCCAAACTGATCATTGTACCATATCATCTATAATGCTTAATATAATTTGGTGTTTTGGGAATTTTATCTGTCGTTGTAGTGTCCCATACTGAACCCTATAACAGAAGTGTGGATCATACAATGGACACAAGGATATGCAACATAATTGATGATTCTTGTGTGATCAAAAAAAATTTAAATTAAAAAATGACCAAAATGTAATTAGTATAAGTAGATTTTTTTCTCCAACTTATTCTGTCCTCCTAGCCATCCCACCACTTACATTACAATATTATATATAAGGACTTTGCTTGTCTATATCTATGTTATGTAGCATTATTGATTTTTAATTTTTGATACTTATTCATTATTATTTTTCCAAATTTAATTTGTTTTTCTTTTTTTGTAAGTATTTCTTTGACATTTTTTAAAACACTTTGAGGGTACAGCCTGTGTATGAAAATTTGCTATAGAAATAAATGTTGCTGTTATATTATCTTGCAATCCTACTAAACCAAAAAGAATTAATCAAACCGCCTAAGATTTATTGGCCTGACATCATAATTCAGTATAAAAAGTATTTTCATATATTTATGAAGCCATCTTATCGGGTACAGGGTCAAAACATATTGAAACCTACCCCTGAACCATCTCTTACAAGGCAGGAACATGTAAAATACACTTAACAAGACAAATGATATATGACCTCTAAACAAAGTAAAACTAACTGAAGTTCCTAGGCATTGCTGGGGTATATTTCTTTAATGGGTTAAGGTAAGAAACTAAATATATATGTGAAATGCTAATGTCCCATTCGCATCTACATACATCTGTATCAATTTCTGTGCTCTCATGAGTCAAGAAATTTTTTTGTGTTTCATTGGATTCCATAATTTTTTTTAAGTCCTTGCAAGTCAGAAGTCTTTCTTCAAGTCAGAACAATAAGAATGCTACTTCTTTGTGTTTCTAGTTTGCTGTTGTTTCAATGTTTAATCCACATTAGTAAAGTGAATGGCTTTGTGAATAACTGAATCCATGGACTGCAGGCAGCACCTACAGTGTTTTGGGACGAGTTGGATTTGGACATAGCTGCAGGACCCCATATTATTACAGGAGATAGTGCCAGTGGCAATATTCAATAATTTTTTAACATTTTTCAAAGTTGTTTCATTCAATGTTGATTTAAAATGGCTAAAAATCATAAAACTATTTTGGCGTTAAAATCTTCATTACTGCTTCACGGAAGTGATGTCATGCTAAGTGCTGGAAGAGGGTCATCAGCTCTGAATCAGATAGGTTTTCTAGTCTAGTAGAGATAACAGGAGAAGGTTTAGTGCACCCGCCACCCCTGGCCTGGCGTGGAATTACCTTTCTTGTCCATAACGTCTTCCACTCGCACATGTGGACATCACAATTCAGAAGGGCCTGGCTGCTGGTTTTCCCAATTAGAAGACAGTCTTTGCTGATAATGAATCTTGATTTGACCACATTGTTTGTTAATACTTTTATTCATCCCAAAACAAATTTTTGAATATATGATGAAAACCTGCACCCCTGGAGCCCCCCAGGACTTGAATATCCCGCTATAAGAATACACAGTAATGCATTATTTAGCTTAGAATGTCAGGACAAGATGAAAGTTAAGGAAAGGAAATGATGTGGTTTACATGCTTTGAAAAGCATTGCAATCATAAATAATATTTGAAAAAGTATAATATATTCAATTTTTGCTCCGCTTTATTCTAGATAGAGACATTTTGTGTTAAGGAGATTATAAATGCTCTTCTTAAAAATTGCAAAAATTTTTTAGTGAATAAAGAAAGGACAGCATTTTGAATTTATTAAGATAACTTGTGTTATTGAACTCTACTCAATTGCAAACATACAATATTTGTGATAATCTATTTTCCATAGATTAACAATAAACAAAAGCAAATATTGTCTACTTATTTTTATCTTTCATAAAACAAAAAACTGTCGTAAATTTTTTTTTTTTTTTGGTTATAGTACAATAGTTTATTTTTTGAGTCTAGGATAACTATTATAAATAGTTACTTAACAGTAGGTTGGAGAATCATAATAGGGAGCAAGCAATAGTATATCACAGACCAAAAGACTGTTAGTAAAATGCTAAAAAGTAGTCCAATATGACATAGAAAAACGCCTTTTTGTGTCTGAGTGAACTCATGTACATCTCTTGAAAAACATTTTTAACCAGGCTCCTTACAGGCTCTAAAAAATACAATGTCCCCATGCAGAAGTTAGCAAGTGCCACTGGAATGCAGTGTAGGAATTCAACTTATGTACAATTTTATACATAACAGCTACTGAAAATGATATTAGAAGATATGAGAGTTTTAAAATGCCCATTCTCTTTTTTTAATAAGCACTTTTGACATTTGGGTGGTTCTATGCGGTTCTGAATTACTGTATTATATGTAGGGGAAACCTTTACAATTATGTACATTGCCTGCTGTCACAATGGCTTTTAGCCTGGGCAGCTAACAATTATTGTAGCTGCAAATATTACATTCAGACCTATAATTCTTTCAGTCTATACTGTAAAAACCCCATGAAACTGCTATACAATTACTGTAACACTTTATACTTTCCTCTAATGGCATACAAATCATCTACTCTCTCACTATAGCAGTTTCTCTGAATAGCTATGCAATTACCATATTACACATAATAATATCTTGTAAAACCAATGTTCTTCACTTACTGTCTTTAAACAACTGTGCCATTACAATATATTCAAAGTATACTAACTCTTTTATATTGAATTAAAATCACTGATTTGGTCTATAAAGGTTGGATCATTATTGTCAATTTTATCAGGTCATTGATTTTGCCTGTCATTCTTTTTTCACCTTTTCTTATATACTGTGTAACATTTCTTTAGCTTACTTTTTGGGTCCATTTCTTTCTGATCTGACTCTTGAGTATTTCCCTGTCACAGACATTTCCTATAAAAGTATGTCCATACTTTATTTTACAAAAAAGGTCTACATTTCTATAATTACAAATGTAAATAGGGGGAAACATATGTAGTCTTTAAAAACTTTAAGCAAAGTCAGACGGGGAAATGAGTCCATTACAAGACAAATGCATCAAGTTGTCAGCCATCCCTTTTCCAGGTCTGTCTGAGTTTTTCCCTTTACAACTTTGTTAAAATGATGTTTAATTGATTATTTTTATATATTATTTGTAAGTCTACACTTGTTGCACTGAATATAATCATTTAGAATGTGGTGTTACATATGATATATAATTCACATAACATCACAACTGAAATAAACTTATAAATTAGAATAAAATCTTGAAAAGATTTACCTTTGGGATTAAGTCATGCCTGAAATGCTTCCTCTATGCAATAACTGCGCATATTTCCAACACAATTAGACATTTTCAATTAGTCCTTTAACTCTAAATCAATATTTAATAACTATACAAAATTAGTGTCATGGTAATTGTTCTTACATATCTTAAATGTCTTAATCATTACTTTATTATGTAGAAAGCATGAACTCTTTCTGGGGAAAAATGTTTAAAAAAGTAGCTATAGCAGTGCTAAATGTATCTGTAAATAAAAATAGCTTTATGTTACATGTATTTATTTTATTTTTAACTGTTACAAATTTGACAAAATGTTTACTTGCATTATTGCTACAAGTAAAAATGTAGTTCATTAAAGTTGTTGTGATCATCTTTATATCTGTTTTGTAATGCTAGAATGCATTTAATAAATAAATATTTACATTATTTATAAACTACTTCAAGTTAAATTGAAATTTGTCCCATTTGGTCCCTGATACAGTATGCCCAATCCAACCAAGTGGGGAGGAACATGACATTTAACGCAAAAAATTACTTTGTAATTTGCAGGGCCGGGTACTACCTGAGAAATTAGGCAAGCTAATTATTAAAGTTTCCCCAAACCAGCTTGCACCCCAATAGTTGTCAAATGATTGGACAAACCTTAAAAAATTAAAGAATGATAACACTTACCTTTTTAGTTGTCAATTTAAGTTTAAGAAAGGTTTTGCAGCCTCACAAGTACAACTGCCTATTGTCCAAAATGTAGTAATGATAGTGTCTTATCTTTGGGCTCTTATTAGCTGTCTTCAGACAACTTGATTTGGAGTATGGATGTGTATAACTGGATAGCTCAATGATTCTTCAGGATAGTAGTTACAATTTCAGCTGTAGTGACGGGTTCAAATGTTTTCTTTGTCCAGTAAACAATAATATAGTACATACATTATATTGCCTTCAAGTTTCTGTCTCTGTAAATAAATGAAAATGATGTTATGGAAACTCAAAAGTCGATAAATTCAACAATGAAATCAGTCTCTTCAACCTGCCTTCTAAAAACTTGAAGACAAGCTTTATTTGACTGGGTCATTCACCAGCTCACCTTTCCCCCCAAATTACTGTTTTAATTTTTTTCTCTTTATATCTCTCTACAACTCAGGCCTCTCTTCATCCCTGGTGAACCTTATCCTAACTCTCTTTATCCTGTCCTGAATTGATGTTAAAACCCTTTTTATCACTGGTTTTCACTTCTATCTAAGAAATGTGGGTCTGGAACTTTGTTTTTCCTGCACCCTGAGCCTACAATAACCATAAATGGGAATGTTTCAAAAGCAGTTTTCCTGGTGCTTCCCTAAAATGTGTAACATGCTACCAGAGACCAGGGCAGAGGAAAACTTCTGCTATATTTCTAGATACTCATCCTTAAAAGAGCAATATGGTTCCAACTTATTTGGGTAGTGTTCCCAATTTCCACCACTTGACCTTTCTCTCATTTAGTTCCTTCAGAGTTACTTCAATGGAACTGACCACACTGTACACAAGGCAGAGCAACCACTATATTTTACAGAAATTTCAAGAAAAAATTTTTTACTTATAAACACAGGTAAAAAAAATTATTGTTCCTACCAGAAAGTAAGCATTTTAATGACCATTCACAATCAGCGTTCCCTTCAATAGAACAGACAGATAGATATTTTATTTGTTCCCAAAAGTTCCAAAAATAAATTGAAAAAACCCAAACCCCCAAAAAACCCCACCCCACCACCAAAACACACATCAAAACATCTAGCTTGATAGCAAACAGGTTCTACTGCCAATAAAGGCTTCTAGATGGCTGAAAGAAGAGGTGATTGTACCACAGATTTCATCTGAAATAAATATTAGATAAAGAAGTGTCTACAAAAGAAACAGGCTAAATAAGCCTTGATTCCTTCTTTAAAAATCACCAGCATTAAGAATGATTCATCAAAAAGACATTCAATAGTGACAGAAAGCAAGACCACAAACACATCATAGAAAATCTTTTGGTAAAAAAAAAGATAAGTAAATTATCTTGTCAATCCATAAAATGTAAAGTGACCTAAACTGTCCAGTGACTGGTTTACAAGAAAAACTGAGGCAACAGGTATCAAGAGTCAAGTAAAGGATGTGTATTTTATAACTTTGTCCTACTACAAACTACATTTTAAATGTTCCAATTAGTTTTAACCAGTAATATAATAAGAGTCATATAAATTACATCTTCTTCCCCTTTTTCTTATTCTTTGCTTGTTTTTGAACTAAAAGTGGGAGGGAATGTTTTGTAATGAAAATGTTTTTTAATCTACCTTGGATCTTATGTATTCACTATTTTCCTACTATGTATTTATTGTACTGTAGTTTAAGTAATGCCATGTGTTTCAATTTTGTATTTTCTGCAAATAACATGCTTATTTCTAAAAGGCAAAGTACTTACGGCATATATGTATATGCATCTGTGTTAAATCTTGTAAATTCAGTTTAGGATTTTGATCCTGCAGACTGTTGTGACAGCACCAGACACAGGAATTAAGTATCAGTCCCGAATGGAGTCAGTTCATCAAAAGAGAAATCCATATAAGGTCGATTGGCAGTTGCCAATCAAACGGGGAACCTATATTTTTTATAAACACTATTGTATATATAAGTACATGCATTTTCCTTTGCAAAAGTCAAAAAAACTAAAATGACAGGACAGAAAGGGTGTCAACCGACCTCAGAAAAAGATCAAGTTATGCCAGTGTGTGAATGCTGAGTTCACAACAGGCGTTACATTGTGCAATTCTCTTAGTTACCTGAGTCTGGTACAATCTCTGATTTGCTTCTCACAACCATTATGTTTAATACTTCAGTATAACACTATGCTACAAAAATGAAACAGGAAAACTTGATATTCTTTTATTATTATTTTCTGTATAGCTGGATAATGACACTAATCAAGTTAGAACTGTAAATTGGGTCTTTGGTATGGTACAGAAGTAAATAATTTTTTCACATGCTTGAATGCCATTTAAGTTCATATAGGTCTTAAAAATCTTAGATATCATCCATTTTCAAGCCCACTTATTCAGTCCAGAGCTGTGGCAAGTCAATAACTATTTTAGGTGCTTTTTGCAAAATATGAAGATGTTGCATTGCAGATAACAAACCTTTATAATTTGTAAATCCTACAAGTCTTTTCACTTAATTTAAATAATTAGGTCTTGGCTTTAAAACTGAAACCCAAATTTAAAGAAACTATTAAGCCAAAGGGTTTAATATTTTTAGCTGAAACAAAATGGATTCTACAATTAATTTTTCAAATTTTTATTAAAATTTAAATTTTTGATAAAAAAGCTTAAGCTTTAAAAATTAACAGAATAATTAACTTAAAAAAAATATTCACAAAAAAAATTTATTTTGTTAAATATTTTAAAAAATTTTTTTATGATATTGTGTTAAGTTAAAGGGCTTTAAAAAAAATAAGAAAATTAATTTTTTAATTTACATATCACCCCACAAAAATTTTTTGGGAGGTTAAAATAAATATATTTTTTGAAACAACATACAGTAATAGAATAGCTTAATTTTCTTCCCCCCAATTTAATATAAAAATAGTGAAAAATAATAATAGATAATGTAATAATGATAATAAAGATAGATAGAATAAAATAATGAATAGACTTAAAATGTATAATAATACAACATCAATTTTCTAAACTCAAATTATACAGAGGTGAAGCGGAGGGAGAAGGCAAAAACCAAACCCAAAAATGCAATCCAAACATCAAAGGATATACCCATGTATGCCCACCTAAAGATAGATGTAAATTAAAAATTGCTTTAAATTAGGGGTTAAAATTGGCCCTGGAGGAGTCTTTAAAGTTTTCGAGGAACTCTCCCGGCACCTCCCCCGCTGTGGGCTGCGGTTGGCGTTATGCAGCAGCTGCACCCAGCCTTTAAAGAGTCCGGCCCCATTAACGACTTTAAAAGTGTTCGGTAGTTTGTTAGATTAAATCTTCAATGAAACAGCTCTGTCCTGTTGTATTTTTTTATTACAGAAGATAGTCAGAAACAAAAGCTCAACATTATTGGGGCCATTGCCAAGGTCACAAAAAAGACACATTTCAATAAATTGGTATTTTTAAATAAAAAACCCCCGACGGGTATGACCCCCCAAACCAATTAAATAAAAACACACCATTATTTACAACACAATTACAATAAGGAAATTTCACATACAAAAAGCTTTTTATAAATTACCCAAAAATTTCCCCCACAAACTATTTACATAAATTACCCATGGGCCACCCCCGCCGGTTGTTCCAGCCCTCCTAAAGGGGGTTAGCCCCCACAACCCTACTCATCACAAAATAAAAATCCGTAATGTCCCCCCGGATACGTTTTGTCCCCCCGGATGTCCCATCACTTGTGTCGGGCTCAGTCCGTCAATGTCTGACCGGTCCCGGGGTGGGGGTTTGGGAGAACCCCTTGTTTTTTTGGGTTTTGTTGTTGTTCGGGGGCCCAGTGGGGGTATGGTGCAAAAGGGCCTTGTGCACCCCTGGCCTGCCTGCCCAGGCATTGGACTGAAAACTACCCCCCATATTTTGTCCTTTTCCCGTCCTTCCCAATGGTGGGCTTTTTGGGGACAACCCCTTTTCCCGTTGGGGGAAAAATACCCACACTTTGCCCCCGGGCTTCAGCGGGGCCGAGCCCTGAGTGAAAAGCGCTTTTGGCGCCCCCCAGCTCCCCCCAGGGCCTCCTGCCAGTCGTGAAGGGGCCCACCCGCTTTTTGGCGTTTAAAATAACCCATTTCGGGCCCAAAATCTCGGCCAGGGGGGGCCAAACACAATTCCCCCGGGGCGGGGTTTCCCCTTCCCAAACATCAGCCTTCCAGGTACTTGCCTGCTGTCCAATCCCCGGATAAAAGGAAAATGTTGGTCCCAGCCCCGCTGGTGTTGACTGGTCAGGATTGCCAGTTGAGGGCCAGGGTCCCATTAAAGCCACCAATCCATCATTTTGTGGGTGAAGGGGGGTGGCCCGGGTCTTTTTCCCCCCCAGTCGCTGACACACCCCCTGAAAAAAGGGCTCCGGGTTCCCCCCTGATCGCTGTGGGCTCGCCGAACTCCTAGGAACATTTCACCCCGATTTTTTGAGGCTGGGAGGCACTCTGACCCGAACTGCATACGCTTTTTTGGTAAAGTAGTCCATTGCTCCCAAAAACGTAAGGACCCGTTTCCCCTAAGGAAAAGGGTACGCCAAATTCCTCCATGGGTCCCCCGCCAGGTATTGTGCAAGGGGCGCGGAAAACGGCCAGGTCTTTTGCGCAGTGCAGCGTACAGCAGTGGCGGTTTTTTCGGTTTCCGAACCCCCGGGCCAAAAAACCCGCTGCGTAGTCGCGACTGTCTTAGCGCCCCCCGTAGTGCCCGGACCCAGCGTCCGGGACCCATCGGAGGACCTCGGCCAAAAAAGGGGGAACCAGTAGTTGTAGTCGGCAATTCCCCCCCCGGTGCTTGCCACCCCCTGTAGTTTCGCCATGGGACAACCGTTCCCCCCACTGGGGGTGATTTTTTGAGTTCAGGCCCCTGTGCGACACGGGTTTGCCAGTCGGGCGTTTTTTTCCAAACCAGCCCATTTTTTAGTGCTTGGTGTCCCCTGTAACTGCCCAATTTCAATAGTAAGGCCCCCTACTCCAACAGTGTCATCTACCCCGGGGATGCGAGATGGCCCCACCCCCCTATTTTCCCGTGGCAATATCAATTCATTTGGGCAGGGGCCCCGGGAGAGGGATCAGCGGGCAGTTGCCGCCCCCGGGTGGTGGTATCTAAAAGTCATATTCCGTAGAATTCCATCCCCCTTTTACCGGGCCCCTTTGGTTCCCGGAAATTCAACATCCAGGTGAGGTCGGTCGTCCAAGGGGAACCTAGTGCCCAAAGGGGGGGGGAAGGCCGTCAGGGGGATCACTGCCAACAGTTCCCGGTGACACGAAACCCCCCCGACTGGGTCGCTGTAAAAGCTATCACTTTTTCTCCAGCCCCCCCTTCGGGGGCCGCCCCAACCCCCACATTCCCGGGCCAGTGTCCACCACAAAAGGTTGGTTGGGGTGGGGGTCCCCGGGGACAGGGGCTGACGGGGGATCTTTAATTGGGGGCGTGCAGTCCTCCGGCCCCCCCAAACTTTTGGCCCTTACTGTATTGGGGGGAAAGGGGTGGCAATGGTTTCAAGTTTTTACAACCTTGGTAGGGAGGCTAAACCTAAAAGCTCCGCAGCTCAGTGGAAGGCTGGTGGGGCCTTGCTCCCGGAGTCACCCCCTGGGGTTTAGCCCCCACCCGGGTGATTCGGCCCTTGAAAATGGCTGCCGGGGGGAAGATTGCATTTCCGGGCAACCGCCCCCCCCGCCGAATGGGGTCAGGGCCTCCCCTTTTAAATTTTGCACAGCCTGGTCAAAATCTCTGGATGAATCGCAGATCATCTAAATAGACCCACAACGGGTTGGGAATGTCTTTTTGGACCCCCATTAGTCTTTCAAAAATGGCCGAATTACAAAATCCCAAAAAGGGATTACCTTAAACTACAGCCCCTTTTCCGATGGTGAATGAGTTTTGGGCGTTCTCGTGCACCGCCCAAAATCCACTGGCAAAAATCCCAAAATGCTGAACCAACGGGATCCAGCCACATAGTCCAATGCATCATGAGGGGGAAGGGGAAGAGTCTTTTCAGTGACTGCATTTAATTTAAAAGTCCACAAAGGGCCAACCCCCGTTTTTTCCCGCACCATGACCATGGGGCGCCCCGGGGCTTCCAAGGCTAAAGAGGTTGGTTACCATCTGTAATCCCCTTTGGGAGCTTCGTTTGCAAGAGGAATGGGGGGGAACAATGGGGGGGGCGGGAGTTCAAGGGTGTTTGACTAACGGGTTCTGGTGCAGTCCCTTTTCGAGCCCCAAAAGTCCACAAAGTCTTTCAGTACTTTCTGAAGTTGCCCTGCTGTGGGGGTCAAATTTTTCCACCCTGATGGCCCACCCCCCACAGCGGAACCGCCCCAGCCCGGGTGGGTGGTGTGGGAAAAACCGTTGAGCACTGGGCGGCTGCAATACTTCCTTCCCCTTCAGTCCCTTTCAACAATGGTCGGGGGGCGGTGAGCCCGGGTGTCCAGGGAAATCCAAGCTAAAGCCCTTCCCGGACGATTCCAGCCCTTGAGCAACAGTCTCTTTCCCAAGAGGGGGGCCCCGAAAATAAACACGCTCCCCCGTCCCAAAAGTTAACCCAATGCTTTGTCTTAATGTCCCCGAGCCAGAAGTGGTGGTCTTTTCCCCCACTATTACTAAAAATTTTTTTCCGGCATTTTTGTCCGTCACCGAAGCGCGGTTGATGTTAGAAGGGGTCCCGTCTTTTTAAGAGGACCAGCTGTTTGGGAACACTTTTTCTGTATAGACAAATAGGGACCCCATGTCCCACTAAAGGGACCATCCGCCGCCCATAATGCAGTCTAGGGACGTCCACCTGAAAACCCACAGCCCCATTTAGGACATCAGGGAGGGATGTTGAAAATGGGCAGGTCCCCACGGCCTCACTCTGAGGGCATTTTCCCGGTGATGTTGTCAGGGGGGACTGGGCAGGCAGTCCCTGGGCCCCTGGCCGGCGAAACAGCGGTCCCATCTTTTTCTCTGTGAGATGTGGCGGGGGACGCCTCCACACCCTCAGGCTGGTCCCTACCACTCCCAACTGCTCCCGGGGGGGCCGGATGATTGGCGGCGGGGACCCAACTGTGCCCCTTCAGCCCGTCAGCCTCCCGTGTGCCTCACTCAAATGTCGGGGGAAACAGACAACATCTGGGAGCGCCTGGTGAAGGCCCCCGGGGAAACATGAAGACTGAGTTCTTCCCTTTTGCTGTCGGAAAGTAGGGTAACCTTTCCGCATAGACCCGATGTAGCGCAAATGCCCCCCCTCACCTTCACGCCGCCCGGGGGTTGTCGCTCCTCCCCCGCTGTTTCCCCTGGGGTTCTCTGTCCAAAGCGCGGGTAGACATGGGGAGGGGCCCAAGATCCGCACCCCTCAGGGGCAGGTCGATGAGTCCAAAGGGGGGACCCTCCGGGGAAATGTGTTGCGCTTCCCGCAGCTCCCAAACCCTTTGGAGCAACCAGATCCCCTTGTGAAGGTTGGTTTTCCCGGGCGCCCAAACCCGCTGTATCGGGAGCGGGGGACCGTGGGGGGGGAGGACCGCCACTGGTGATTTTGGGGGGTCGGGGCCCAGGGTTTATTCCCCCGGTCCGAAGATCCAACACTGTCCGGGAATACTGGCACCCTCAGGAGTTTGTCCTTTTCCCCGGCAGTTTTGCTGATCAGGCGCCCCAAATAACGCTTTTTTTCCCCGATGGCAGCCTATTTCTTCAAAACTGGCCGCGGCGCCTTTTAAACAGCCTGTATCCCACTTTTAACCAATGTAGCGACCCCCGGGGGGAGTTTTAAAAATTTTGAGGAACTCGCCGCACCTCCGCTGCGGCTCGGATTGCCAGCGCCGAAACGCCCCGCTCTTTAAAAAAAGAGAACCTTGCCCCCATAACGCACAATCCGAAAGTGTCCGGGGAGTTTGCTTTGATTAAAACCCAAGAAAAGCTCTGTCCTTTGTATCTTTTTTTTAAGAAGATATCAGAAACAAAACTCAACATTATTTAAAGGTCCAAAGGGCACCACGAAACACATTTCAATAAATTTGGGACTTTTGAAATAAATAACCCCGGCCAAAAGACCCAAAACCCCCCAAAATTTAAAAACAAACACACCATTATTTACAAAACAATTGACAATGGAAATTTTGCATACAATGCTTTTTTTAAAATTTCCCATAAATTCCCACAAAAATTTACATAAATTTCCCTAGGAAACCCCCGCGCTGCCGGGTTTTTACAATATTTATGATCTGTGGAAAAAAGGGAGTAAAAGGTTACAAAAAGGGTTTTTCAACTAACAACATAGAACATGATAGCAAAAATTATTCAAATATCTCTTAAAATACACTGGGTAAAGGTAAAAATTTTTCCCTTTTTACTGTGGAAGACAAGAACCAGGGGGCAAAGAATTGTTCATGTTTTGGACGATAGGGGCGCCATTCCCTTTGAACCCCCTTTCCACTCCAGACACCAGGTAAAAAATCCACAAGTTGACTTTATTTAAATGCCACAGGCACAAAGCACCCTCTCCTACTACTAAATAATCACAAATAAAAATAAAAACAATCCTCCACTCCCAGCGCGCACACCCTTCCATCCAGCTCATCTCCCGTCTGGGAGCTCCTGTAATCCTTTTAAATACCTGACTGGAAGTGTTCTCAACCCCCAGTCCATGTGATCTTGTATCATTTCCGGTCAGGTAAAATGTTTTTTTCTTCACCCTAAAAAGCAGTCATTCCCTTGTCCATGTGTGTTTCCCGGGCATAGGTAAATAACTGTTGTTCCCCTGCAGTGTCTCCTGGGTGGCCCCATGGCATCCAGCGGGGCCCTGCGATAAAAACTGCAATGTCCATGATGCCCTGTTGGTTTTCGGGAGCCTTCATACTGAGGGGGCTCCACCTGGCGCGGGGGTATTGTCTGGGATAAACGGCCAATACCAAAATGTGTAGTGTGTTTAAAGTTAAATTTCAAAAAATGTCATGATCTACCAGATATCAATAAATAAAATATTTTTGTGTATTATGTTGTTAGGATACTGTATTATTGTTGGGATTTCCCTCTACTTTGCCTTTACCTGTTTCCTCAAGGGTAAGTGGGTTTTCGCAAGTTTTTTATCGGGTTGGTCTACTGTTGCACTTTAAGATAAAAAATACACATACTGCCTAGACGCATACACACAGACCCTATCCACAACAGGATGAATGACACACACACACTGTTAACCCATAGCACTTTAAACTATACATGTGCTTAAGAATAACAACCTGTCACTCAAGAGACTTACTTATTATCGCACGAACAACATCCAATGTTTTAGTGATTATCTCAACCTAAATATTACTTTTGGTCTACAAGAATACATTTAAACATACAAAGACTCAGCACTCTTTTACTATGGGCCATTTATCAGCCAAGAATATCTTCTTTGTACTGTCCCTAACTATTGAGTGGCACCCTCACTCTCAACCCTATAAACCTCAGCACAAATATAAGGCAAAAAATCTGGCTACACTAGGTGCTCAAAGAAATCTAACTTATTAATTCAATCACTCTAGACATTAAGACAAAGCATAGAAAGTTAAAAGCAGATGGTATTTATTACAAGAATAATAATAATACCACTGGAACAAAGAATTCTAGAAAATAGGTACTGATAGGAAAGTCTGAATATATATAGTCTTTAGAAAAAGTTTACGAAACGTACAGATGACAAAGATGAATGTCCCAGGGAGGTGTTTGATTTAGCAATTAATGTTCATGATTCCTTTCTGACGACCAGGCAAATTCGTCTGTTCCTTTTCTTCTTCTTCTCATTCTTCTTCTTTTTTTTTTCTGTCTCAAACAAAGGCATTTATTATGAAATGTCATGCTCTGGTTTCACAACACATGCACCTGATTGGCTGGCTGTCAAAATGATTGATGAATTAATTCACTGTCCATTTTCCCAAACAACAAAACCTTTAATGTTCTCTGAAAAAGTCAGTGGATCTTCTTTTCCCAGGCTGTAAACCAAATTGTTGTTCCAGGCGCCCCTCCATAAAAATAATCATTAGCCTGAGGTATCAGCTCAGCATACTTCCAGCTGTAATACCAAATTTACACTAAGCTGTGAACAACTGTTATAAAAGGTGTAAGGGAAGAACACCTGCTTTCATTTGTCTTAGGTTCATCTGTTGTCTTGTCTCAACAAAATATAATGGAAACCAAAATGTACACATTTCATACACGCAACAGATTTAATATTAATTGACCAGTGCAGGTTAAGCAAATTAATGTCTTACCAATTCAGTCACAATTTCTGTTTTGTGCTATTTCTCGGGAAAATAATTTTTCCCAACAAAAACTTCTACACAAAAGAAAACCAGAGTAAGAGGCAGACCCACACTAAAATTAAAACCAAAATCCCGACATTTCAGTTTCGTTCATATTACAGTCAACCAGATGAGAAAAATAAGATTTTTTTTTTTTGCTTTGGTTTCTGGGTTTTTTATAGCTCTTTTTTGTAATATTCTATTCCCTTTTTTCTTCAAGTTAGTAAAAATGAACTCTCATTCACAATGATCTGTCTGACAGTGGATGGAAATGAAAATTGAGGAGTACAATAAAAATTCAGTATTTGTAGTGCATCTAATATCATCATTGTGTGATACCACCAGCACCACCAGCATCAGAATATATGGTTTTGACTGGCAAATATTCCCTTTTTCTGAGGTTGGTTTATGTATTTCAAGCATTTTAACAAAGTATTAAAATATTTTTAATTTCTGCAATTCCATTTTATCTTTCTCTCAGGTACTGTCATTTTATGGATATCACTGCAATGATGTCCATCTAGTTTCTAGTTGCAACCTCACCTCAGTAAGTCAAGTGTTTACAGGTCAACTCATGCAGTCATGTTTATCCCAAATGGACAAATAAGCCCTTAAATCCAAAGACTTTCTTTTGATTATACCCTGGTTAATGAATCCTTGCTGTTATTTTTTTATGCTGAAATTTGATGTTTTTGTTTTCATGAAAAATCTCCTTGATTCTAGGTTTTTTAATGTTACTTTGTTGTCATTGACTTTAATTCCCGGGTTTAGTATTCCTGGGTGTCAATTTATCAAATATGTCAATTTTGTTAAAGAAAAATGTTATTGGATATTAAACCACATCTTGAGATTCCACAAATGTAAAACAGTATATCCATGTCGTTATAAAGGAATTAAAAAGTACACAAACTAAGCGAGATCTGGTCATTTTAAAAGTAAACCTGCTCTGCACTTCATCTTGGTGAAGTTTGCTCCCTCTGCAATAACCTACTTCCCCTAGCTTGTGTAGTGAATGCTGCACACCATTTTCATTTGGAGAATCTACTACTTTTAGTTATGCTTTCTTCAAATTGGCAAAATGTCCAACTATGAAAACAAAAATCATCAGCCTAATCACAGAAGTAGTACAGGCCAGAGTATACTGATTAGCAGATCCAAAAAAATCAAAAAAAAAAAAAAAAAACAGAAGGTATATAGGGTAGAATTGGGTAAACAAAAAGCAGCAAAAATATGCAACTGGAATGTTGTGGCGCAACGGGCAAGTGGTAACATGGATGCACTTTGGAAGATAACATTTTATGGACACGGGAAGATTTCCTCTGTTGCAGGGACGGGGACATGCTCCTCTTTCTGGAAAACTTAGATGTGTCAGTGGTTGAGCCTGGTTTGTTATGTAAGGATGCTGCAAGTAGAACAGATAAGGTTTGGGAAATTTACAGCTATCATCAATCATGGGGTTCTAGAGGCATTTTCCTCTTCCAAAATTAACGTCAAAGAAATTATCAAAACTGAAGGACCAAATGGGAAGCTTTCATTAGAGTAAGTTTTCTTATTAAACTTATTTTGAGTGTGAAATGCTAACAGCGTTTATGTGTGACGGGTCGGGTGACGTTATGAGATTGTTGTTATTATTTTTGGGGAACAACTAGGCACACAGTTCAAAAACCATGAGCTTTAAAACCATGCTGCAAAACCCAAAATGACTGATCTACCATGCCACTCTACAAGTTATTCATCTATAGGAATGTTATGATATTTAGTGCCACAAAAATTTTGTGATTCGAAAATATGATGAGATGCATCATGGATGTATAGATGTTCATTGCAATGAGGGGGACTCTGTTTCTGTGAGTTCTAACAAAGTCCGTGGTTCACCCTTCTTCTTAAAAGCTGTTTTATAACAACAGGGGCAACTTTATGCAAACATTAACAAGCCCTGGCTTTAGTCTGAGTGAGTCTGGCTAAGCATGGACTAACCTAAATAATAATGAAGCCAGACAAAGTCGAAATTGAGAATGCCCCATTGTCTTTAAGTCTGCTGTCTGAAGCATTTTGGGTTTCCTGTGGAAAAAAAAAACAGTCAGAAAATCCTTGATAAAACATTCCATTTGCAAGTATTGCAAGGCGTTTTGACATATTTTTCTGCAAATTATTAAATGTTGAACCATGTACAAACCCCAAAACAGTGACAAATCCCAATTTAAACCTGTAATGAACTTCTTTAAGGTCGTTTTGAAATTTATTTTCAGCCCCTTTCCATAGTGAACCAAGGGGCCCAAAGAAATAACAGTGTATTGTTGTTTTTTTGGAAAGACATGGGGCGGTTATCAGTTTTTGAGAAAAAAAGGTTTTGGCTGCTTGTAACATACTAGACCCGGCAAGCTTTCCCCTCCCCCCCTTTGGGTGGCATTGTATCCCCAAAAGGGAAATTTGCAATAAATACAAAACTGGACCCCCGGGGTGAAAAAATTATATTAATCACAGACTCCCACGTGGCAAGCATGAAGAGTGCAAGACTGAAAGATCTTAGGGGCAGATACAGTAGGGACTATGGCTTTGTTGGGGAATTGTACTACAAAGGGAAATTTAACAAAAAAAAAAAGATTATTGGGGAGTTTTGTTTTAATTTTTAATACCAATTTTGGTTAAGGCTTGGTTTTGATTATTAGTTCTCTAAATTCTATGCAATGATTTAAAGCCCGGGTGGCAATCTTCTAAAATTTCCATAAAAACCAAAAAATTTTTTTGTTTTTTTTTTATTAAGGATTTTGGTATTTTTCAATGGAAAAAAGATATATTTTTTTACAATATCAACTCAGAAGGGGGAAAAGATCCCCCTGGGGGACTTTTAACTCGACAACCTGTGAACCTGTGCCCCCAACGATGAAAAAAACAAAAAGATATATTGTAATTAAACAAGAGGGGCCAAGATTATGATAAGAAAATAAGCTTAAAATCAGAAAACGATGTTGGGTTTAAAACCCAAGTTAAATAAACTCCCAAAGGAGTGCTAAAACTAAATAAAAAATAAAATAAAATAAATTTATATAACATGGCTCCTTATGAAATGGAAAGGAAATTTAAAAAAGAAAGGATGGATATTAATATAGTTAAAGTACCTATTTAGAATTACTCTATACCTAAATCATTTGTTAAAACTCTTGCAAAAAACTAATTACGTTCACTTGAAAGGATTTGGTTCTTATCTGTCCACCCTCTAGTCCAGAAGGGAATTTCTTTTTAACGTTATATAGTACACTGTAGCGTGGACATTCATCAGCAATTCAGTAATTAATATTTAAATAGTATGGTTGTTGTGCTTCATCTCCTTGAATTTATTGAGTCGATTTTGTTTGCTTTGTACTGATTCTCAGCTGTAACAACTGTTCTGAATTTTAAACAGGGCAGGTGCCCCACTAGCAGGCTCTCATTGAGGTTTTGCAGCTGTGTGGTGCAGTTTTGCAGACAGTTCACAGCATGGCCACACAACCTGTTTACAGATTCTTATGCTAAATTGCTCAATACTTTAGAGTCCCTGGGATGCTGCATTGGTATGAAAATGAGAATATAATTCCCAGGCAGCACTTGACCTTCTAGCCATTAAAAGCTATAAGGATACAGCAATGAGCTGCAGTTTTTCATATCTAAAAAGTGACAACCAGAAGAAAAAAATTCAAATACTACATCTCCCCGTGTGTGTAAATGAACATTTCTGGAATTCATTGTTTTGTCTTAAATTGGAACTGCAATGAATGTATTACCAATCTTTTAATTAGTCCATTAAAACAACTCAAATCAGATCTCAAACCATCAAATTGAAAAGGGCTTCCAGTTTTACTCCTGAACACCACTGTTAATGAGTCTTCATGTCAACCCTTTTTTTGCAACAGAGGGTCAATTTATGTGTCATCAGTCTAATAGTTTAGCTGGCTTTTTTCTTTTTATTCTGCATTCAGAAAACTGCTCTAATAGACATTTGCATTTAGAAGAATTTTCAGAAAGTTTCTCTTTGACATAGTTTTAAACACTTAACTTTTTTCCTTTACCATTTTTTTTTCAATTCACCTTATTTCTGTGAAATTTTTCTGTTTAAATTTATATCAAATACTGTCAATTAGTGACGAGCATGCAGACAAAAGGTGCAAATGACAATGAATGTTAAAGTAGAGTTGCTACTTCAGTGCTACATTAATTTGTGTGTGCTAATTAGTAATAAATCCTAATTAACTAAATGATCATCAAGTTGCTCCCACAGACTGCCTTAAATACAGGTGTTCATCCCAACCACCTTCTGCTTTTAGGGTGGACCCTGTCTTTATTAAACACTCTGTTATAGGCAGCTTCTGTCTCTTTTCAATGAAGAAATTAAAGAAATGGAGTCTTACAGTTTTATGGGAATGTAGCAAGGATTTATTGTGACATTGATTATTGTTCTTTTCTTAACTTTTTAAGATTTAGCTCTTTTATATTCTAATCATTTTCGACTTCTTTTATTTTGCTCACAAAGTATTTTTACAATAAAGTAGCTGCGTAGTATTCCGTATCATTTGAATCTGTGTATGTATTGTTCATCAATAATCATCAAAAGGAAAAATTTAAAAGAAAATTTGGTAAATACATTTAAGTATATACAATGCAAAAGTGTATGAATAATAAATATATCAATTATGATTTCAATGAAAACTACAGCATGATT
>NW_024379318.1:0-15369 GCF_016835505.1 Polypterus senegalus
CACATAATAATAAGAGATGACAGGAAACACACTAAAGAAGAAAGAGAGAAAATGACAGATGAGAAAGGCACTATATAATAAATAGATAGATAGATAGAAGATTCTTTTTGCAACTTTTACCGAAATAATTTTTGAGGTTGTAAAGTTTGACAGTGCATTGATTTTAAATAAACAATTGGACTGTGACAATAAAAGTGTCATTTAACAAAGCCAGCGGTCACTCTGGACAGTCCATTAGCACTCAGACCTTAACTGTGAGCTTATGGTGTTTACCATAATTTTGGCGACTGAGACAGATTTCCTCACTCGTTTTCTTTTCTCATCTTTCAGACTTCTGTCCCCTCACACTGGACATCAATACGGCACACAGAGACCTCCGTCTGTCTGAAGGAAACAAGAAGGTGACACGTGAGTAGAGAGACACTGAATATCCTGATCATCCTGACAGATTTGACATCTATTTCCAAGTTCTGTGCAGAGAGGCTCTTACTGGGACTCGCTGTTACTGGAAGGTGGAGTGCAGTGGAGACTTCGTGATAATTGGAGTCACATATAAAGGTCTTAGCAGGAAAGGAGGGGCTGGGAGTGCGGTCTTGGAAACAACGACAAGTCCTGGAGTTTGCGGTGGTCTCATTCCCAGTACTCTGTGTATCACAATAACAAGGAGACTGTAATCAGCGCCCCCTACAGCCCCAGAATAGGTGTGTATCTGGACTGGCCTGCTGGCTCTCTGTCATTTTACAGCGTCTCACACACAATGACCCTCCTGCACAGGTTCAACACCTCCTTCACTGTGGGGCCCGGGGGAATCGGGTCTTCTGTTGGGGCCTGCCCCGCCTGATCTCGGATAAGCAGAGGAGGATGGATGAAAAATTTTTATTTTTAATGTTTAAATTGTAAAAATGACCAAATTTTTGAAAATTATTATTTTTCCCTAAAAAAAGTCCTGGGTTTTTCTTAAAATTAATTTTAATCCATTTGAGCGGTTTTTGAAAAAGAACACTACAAATTCTTTCTTAAGAAAAGTCAAGCCCTTGGGAATTACAGAATATTTTTTATTTAAAATTTTTAAACAAAAAATTTTTTAAAAATATCTGTATTGGGGCCCCAAACCCACCCAGCTATTGATTTTTTGGGAATTCTTAATATTTTCAGTGGTTTCAATTGCCCATGTGATTTTTATCAATTTCTTTGGGTTGCATTTTTTAAAATTTTTTAATCTTCATGCCATACACTGGAAGAATTTTTTGTATAAAAAATTGGTTTTTGATTTTTCCTCCATCAATTTTTCCCCCTCTAACTTTTCCTCTCATAACAGGCGTGCTTTACTGAAATAATTTTTTAAAAAAAATGTTTTTTATAACGAAGCATCAATTTTTAAAGCAATTACAATGTTTTTTTTTCGTAAAACTTCAAAAAGTGTTTGAAGTGCTTCTCTGACAAAAATAAAAAAAAAAATTATTAATGGTTTTTGGGGTTTTATGGTTTTTCTTGGCGTAGTTTAAAAAAAAAATTTTGCTTTAAACTTGGGTTTTGGTTCCGCAAAGGGGAATTGGGGGGAAAAAAATTTTTTTCCCTTTTAGAAGGGTTTTTTTTTTTTTGTTTTTTTCGAAAAAAAGTACGGGTGTTTGAAATTTTTTGGAAAAGTTTTTCCCCTGTGTTTTCTTTTATCTGTATTTGAATTAGCATCGAGGCGGCAGGGTGAAAGCACCCCAAAACGATATGGGTTTGTAAGTAAAAAACCATCGTCGAAACGGAGTTCCCCTTGTTTAAAGGGAAAAAAAAAGGCCGCGGCTGATTTCGGCAAAAAGGGGGTGAAGGCTCCGTCCCGGGAAAACCCACGTTAAGGCCGATCGGCACTGGGGTGTAGGGCAGATGGGTAAAAAAGTTTGATTTGTTTGTTTTTTTGAAAAAACTGCCCTTAGCGGCCCAGATGTAGAACATTAAAATGGGCGACACGTATTGGTTCTTTAATACAAACAGTGCGGTGAAAAAACTTGTAAGTAAGAGGAGCGCAAAGTTGGGAGAAAGAAAAAAAGTCAACCTCATAAAAAGAAAAATGAAGCAGCTGGGATGGAAAACAGGAAAAAGGGCAAGGTGAAAATATCTAGCGTCTTAGTGTTACCATTTAATTAAGTTAAGGAGCAGCCAAAAAAGGAAGAAAAATTTAAGAAAAAAAATTAAGGCAGTTTAGTAATCCCAAAATAAATTTTTAATAATGGGGCCGTGTACAAGTCCGGGATGTTGGATTTTTTAGATGATGTTTGAAAAAGCCAGTTGTCTGGAGGCTCATCTGCAAGGGCCCGACCCAGCACCTGGCTCAGGGTACTGAACTGGAGGGGGGGTTGGCTGACCTGCGTTTAAAATGGCGGACTTGGGTGTCCTTTAGAGAGATATGTGCACCCCAAAGGGTGGCGGGAAAGATATCAGACCAGACAGGTGGAAAGTCCGGTCAAGGCGTGATAAAGGGTGCACACTTTTGGGGGTTCCCCCAAATTGAAGTGTCAAACGCTATCATGTCCGGGCCCGGCTCCGGTGTCTCTGATAATTCTGAGGGGGTCGTGAGGGGGGAAACGGGCCACCTCAAAAAGGTTCCCAAAAGGGGTGTGAATTGGGGCCCAATATTGGGATTAAACCCGGATGTC
Organism: Polypterus senegalus; assembly: GCF_016835505.1. Classification (NCBI taxonomy): domain Eukaryota; kingdom Metazoa; phylum Chordata; class Cladistia; order Polypteriformes; family Polypteridae; genus Polypterus; species Polypterus senegalus. The sequence goes on from NW_024379318.1 coordinate 2,646, forward strand.
TCCAGAGGAGTCTCCCGGTGTGTTGCCTTCTGGGGTTGGTGGGGACCCCCCTGAAGGGGGATACTTTTCCCAGAGTGGGGGGGTTTCCCAGTTGTCATTGCCCACGTTGGAACAAATGCATAAATAAAGTCTGTCGTTCTGGTCCTTCAAAGGTTGGTCCCAAAAGGGGGAACGACAAAGGTAGTCTTCTCTGAAGTTCTGCCTTAGCGCCAGCCCAGGAAAGATTGAGGAGATTGAGGCCGGGCGGGGCCAAATCTTTAGGGGTAGGGGGAAAGGATGGGGCATTGGGACCCCTTTTTTGGAACAGATGGGACCTTTTCCCCACCATAAGGTTACATCTAAAGGGGAGGGCACAATGTGGGGGGTATGTGTAGGTTGAGGATTGGGAGGCGGGGGAGTTTGGGCCCCAAATTTAAATCTATACATGGAAGAACAAAAATTGTAGAAAAAAAATGCATAGTAATGTAAATTCAAAGTAAACACGTTAATGTAGAAGGGTAACACATTAAAAAACGCCTGAATGCAGAATTCAAAAATAAGGTAAGTGAGTTGGAGTTGTATGTAGAGGCAACTATGAATTATAGCAAAAATAAAACCTTAAATAACAAAGATGGGGGGGGAACTGGGGTCATTATTAGGAAGGATAGACAAAAAGAAAGGGGTGGGGTTGCTGTTTATCCCAAAAAGGGATTTAAATTAAGTCATCTTGTTGGATGATAGCCCCATCTTAGTGAGGACTTTGGTTTACCTGGAAAATATTGGAAAAAAATTTTTTTTAGGGTATTTTATAGACCCCCCAATTCAGACAAATTTAAACACACTTTTTTTAGTTTTCAAAGGAAAGGTTTACGGGGGGAAATTTAGTCAGGGGACTTTAATTACCCAAATATTAACTATTACTTTTCAGATGGAGGGCCGAGCGGGGTTTTGTAATGGGGGGTTTTTAAAAAATTTTAAAAACCCCAAAATGGGGTGAACCTGTCTGGTTTAATTTTTGAATAATCAGGATTTGAGGGTGTAGGGTGATTGGCCACTGGGCCCCGTAAGAATTAATACAATTCTATTTTGTAAAAGTGCAGATGCAAAGACTAAAATTGTTAAGTTGAACTTTGGTAGGGCAAATTTTGGGGCAGATGGCAAAAAAATGGATGACTGGGATAAGTTTTTTAAATGTGGGAAATCGAGGAGCGTGGAACGGGTTTAAAAAGTAATGCGGACAGATAAGACGCGGGTTAATAAAACTAAAAAACTAAAATTTGGTTAAAAAAATTTTAAAAAAAAGTTAAAGGGGAAAAACTGATTTATAAGGAAATTGAAAATGACTGCAAAGTGAATCGTACCGTGTAAGAACATGGGGGCAACCAGAAGAAGGATATCAGGGGGGCAAAAAAGACAGTTGGAGGAATAGGCAGATAAAGGCGAAAAGCCCCGAAATTCTTTCATATTTTAGTAGAAAAAAGAACATTTAAAGGGAGGTGGTCAAGTTTCGGGGAAATGAAAAGGGGGAAAAAAAAGATACAGAAAATAAAATGCGGATGCCTAAACCAATTTTTAGGTGTTCGGTGAGCAAGTGGATAACCTCAGGCAAAACGGGGACTACAAAGGGGGTTTTTGGAAATTAAAAGTGAGGTCTGCTCGATTAAAATAAGATGAAATAAAAACAAATCACCAGTACCAGATAATAATCCTCGTGTTCTGGGAGGCTAGTATCAGATATAAAACCGACACATACAGGAAGTCACTGCCCCGGGAGATCCCAAGGACTAGAAAATGGAAAATTCATCCCATTATATAAAAGGGGTGACAGGGCGACCCAACAAGTATAGGCCAGTAAGCAAAAAATTGGAAAAAATTAATGGAAGGAAATTGGAAAAGATTGAGCAACACATGGAAAAGGACAGGGTTATTCTGAACAGAAATTAAAAAAAAGGGAGGGGGTTTTACTAACTGTTGGAATTCTATGGGGGGCAACAAAGGATACGATCAAATGGAGAGTGTTTTTTCTGGACTTTCAAATTTTAAAAGGTTCCATTTGGGCATCAAGTTAAAGTGGGGGTTCAGGGTGATGTTTTGGGGGTAAGTTTGGGGCTCAGACAAAAGGAAGCAGAGGGTGATGGTGCGGGAACCTCCCGCTGGCCGATTTTAAAGGTGGTGACTAGCGGGGGTCAGTGCTGGGCTGCTGCTTTTTTTAATATATATATATAAAATGATTTAGATGGGAATATAAGTAACAACTGGTTGTTTCAGATGATTCAAGATGATGGTTTTTAAATAATTTGGAATGTTATTATTAAAAAGTACTTGGATGGCATACGGGCCCAGATTTGGCAGTAAATTTTTCGTAAATATAAAAGTATTACATAGAGAAAAAATGGGGTTTGAATAAACAAGGGGGATTAAAAAAAGAAATTTAAAAAATTTAGGAGTCATGGGATTAGTTTAAAACTTCCCAACGTGTTCAGAAGCCATTAAAAAGACAACAGAATGTCAGGTTATATAGCGCCTTGATCTGGGGGTACAAGTCACGGGGTTCTGTTTTCAACCTTTAAAACCCACTGGTGGGCCTCATCCGGGTACTCGTGCATTTTTGGTCCCCAGGCTAAAAGGACATAGCAGGAAGGTCAGAGGAAACAACTAGGCTGATTCAGGTCTACGGGGGTTGAATTATGAGGAAAGATTAAAAGAGCTGAGTTTTTTTTAAGAAAAAAATTAAGGGGTGACCTGACTAAAGTGTTTAAATTAGAAATAAAGAACACGGAAAACGTTGGAAACTTTTACAGGAAAATTTTGCCAAACATTAAAAAATTTCTTTACACAAGAACATAGACACTTGGAATAAGCTCAAGTGTGTGGTAACAGTAAGCGTTCCGACGCTTTTTCTTGGAAAAAAAGTGGATACTTTTTTGGGGCGTCCCTGTTCGTCTGGTGTTCTAATGTTCAAATATCATTTTCGTCATTTTACACCATTTTCGGGTTTTTTCCGTTGTCCTAAAATCATCTGAATCAGATACCTCACGGATGATTAATTGATGAAACTTACCCGGGATATGTCAGTTTTTTAAAACCGGCGGTAAGGGGGTTAAATGATGAATAATCATCCGAGATGAATCGGTCCTAGCGAAAAAACCCATTTTTGGAGTCTAGAAAACGTGATCTGGGTCTATATAGGCTGCAAAATCAAAGTGGGGCACTTTTTTTTTCCACACAAGGGGCAGGGTTTTTATTGAAGGAAATAAAGAATATAAAGATTTAATACAAAAAACACCAAACCCCAAACCAGAAAAAGGGCTGGAAAAAAGTGGCCGAAAAATTAAGAAAAGTGTGCATTGTCCTTACTGAAAAAAGCGTTTCATTTCCCTATTTCAGATTTTATTTTTTAAATTTGTCATCATTTCAGATAAAACGTAGAAGGGGAACATGGGAACGGGTTAAAAGTGGTAAGAATATACTTCAAACTGGTAAATATTGGTATATAACTATTTAAGAACTGTTTGACATATAATAAAAAAAACTTTAAATTTTTAAAACATAAAAGGCAGACAAAAAAAGGGGAGCCCCCGGGTCCAGACCAAACCCCCTTTTGGAAAGTTGCTCCCCTAAAATTCCCCCTGTTTTGGGGGGCATTTTTTTGGGGTCGTTGCAGGGGTCTACAAAACTTGTAAGCAGATTTTGCAGGTAAAATATTTATGAAACACTTGTCATTATTCATCAGGAGGTAGATACTTTTCCCTAATAATTTTGTAAACTCCAATCTGATCAGTCCATGCCCCCAATCAATTTAAATCCGGGGAAAAGAATTCGCGTTTGGGAGATTCTTTAGGGCTTTGGGGTGTTTTGCCCGTTTTTCCTATAAATGGCAGGGCCCATTTTTATTTCTGCACGCAGGTGCCAAAAACATATGAAACCCAAAGGGAAATTTTCCAGAGCCAAACAGACTTTAAAAATTTTCTGAAAAACTCATTTTTTAAAAAGTTTTTCCGCCCCCTTACAGTATAAAAAAAGTGCCACTTCTTTTGACTTCAATAAAAGGGCTTAATCTTTAAAATTTAACTTTCCCCACTCGGCTAAAATTTTTTGAAAAAATTTCCTCGGAAACAAAAAAAGATCTTCTTTTAAAAAACCCTCTCTATATAAATTCTCTTCTTTAAATTTGTCCCCGATATAAATTTGGGTTTTTCCCCAGAGGGTGAAGCCATGACTGAATAAAATTCCATGCCGACTGTTTAAATTTGGCTAATCCTTGTTTTTAAAAGGGCCCCCTTCCGAGCAGGTTTGAGGTTTTATCTGCTGCGCAACCCCATTCAGCAGAGTTTGAAAAACCGACAGATCGGATCAGGGCCAAAAATTTAATACGTCCGGGTAAAATGGTAATCCCCGTAAAAAAAACCCCGGTTTAAGGCACATTCAATGTGGCCCACTTTCCAACTGGCCCGGGCATTGATGTCATTGAAAATGATGAAAGGGGCCCCGATGTAAAAAAAAAACAAGAAAGTTATAATTTAACGGGATAAAATAATTTAAATTGTTTTCAAAGACAACTCACCTAGATTGATTAATTAATGATATTCATTTGAAAAACTTTTTTAAAAAACTTTGTTCCCAATAATCTTAAAAACTCCTTTGTTGTCTCTATCTTAAAACCTCCAAAACAAACTTGTATTTAAAACGTTATAAATATCTCTTTTGTTAATGCATTTTTTACCTTTAAAACCAAAAACTACATTTAAACTAAATAACTTCATAATACAGTATATCACATTGGAAATTCAATTAAAATTTGTTTATAAATTTTCTGGTAAAAATAAATCAATTTTTACACAATGGCGTGTAAGGGCATTATGTCTGAAATATTTCCCACAGTATGCATCTACTAGATCTATGTGTTGATTTTTTTTTTAATTCTCAAAAACGGGTTAATAAATATCCCGTTTTTTTCCCAGTATTTGCCTTTGTGTATGTACAAAATAATGCGAAGTCACAAATTTTGAACAAATCCTATTTTAAATCTTTAAAGGGCAGTTAATTGCCCTTTTTTCCCATTCAAATTTGAAAGGTGAAAAAATTCTACCCCGGGGCCCGGACATTTTTTCTTTTTTTTCCACTTTGGTCCCCTTTTTCAGGTTAATACCAAAAGTACCTTTGGCAAAAAATAATTAGGTGGGGGCCGAAATCAAATTCAAAAAACCTTCTTCCCAAAAATTTTTTAATTTTTTTGACATCCAGTCTTCTAATTTTATGTTTTTTTCAAAAAATGTTTCAAATTACCCTTTTTAGAAACCAACGGTTGACACCCAAATTCCCCTGGATAATGAATTTAAAAAAGTGAAGCTTAAACATCCACCAAAAAGACGAAGGTGGGAATCAGTCGTTTATGATATTTGGTCCCTTTCAACATAAATTCTTTAAAAATACACAAAAATAATATATATATTGAAAAACTTCAAATACGTTTACCGGTAATAGAAAATACAATGGTTTAAAAATTAAAAAACCTCTTTATCCCAAAAAGAAAGAGATAAAACATTATTGTTGGGAAAAATTGTATATTTGGTTAAATGTCCATAACCCCCAAACCCCGTCTTTTTTTTAGTTGCTTTTTAAAGCAAAATATAAAATAGTAAATCTCACCCCCATAAAGCAAAACCCCAATTTTAAAAAATTAACAATAATGCAGGGGGGTTAAAGGCGCTCTGGGGTGACTTCTTTAGCAAGGCATTTTTTCTTTAAATGAAAAACTACGATCCCAAACTACGTATCAGCACCATGTCTTTGATGCCTTCCGAGACACCACCATCTGTCCCTTTGGGAAAACTGCACCTGTTAAGCCTGTTGAACTCCTGGTTCTTCCCAACCTCCCCAAGGAAGTCTAAGGGGCTTCTTGCTTTTTCTTTAAAATTTGGGGGATCCTTCAAGGAATTCTTGAAAGTGAAAACCCCCAACCCAAATAACAATGGCCAGTCTTCAAAGACTTTAACCCCAACAGTGCCCCTTTTGTCCTTTCTATGTGAATAGTATCCATCCCTCTAAAAACCCCTGAATCCGAACACTGGGTCACGGGGGCGCGGGGCCAATCCCCGGCAGGGGGACCACCACAGACATACATGAGTCCCAATTTAGTGGAAACCACCCCCCGGTGTCTTTGGCGGGGGAAAAAAGGGCCGGGGGAAACCCCCTGCCCCGGGGGCCCCGGGGGGGGGAACGGGTCTCTTTAAATGTGGGGGTGCCGCCCCCACCCCTGCCACCCGAATGATGTTGAGCATATATCTGTTTTATTTCTTTTTTCATTCAAATGATTCCCATTCATTCTCTTCATTTTTTTCTGTGTCCTTTTTTTACCTTCTGCTGTTTCAGTTATGGTGTATTGCAACCCCCTGGATGCACCCATATGTTTCTTGTTTGCTCCCGGGGGAACTTCATCTGTATCACATTCATCAGGGATCCCCCCTTTTTCATTTTTGAACAGTTGGTCTCTTCATTTCAACCGTTCACCATGAACTTCGGGTAAAATGTCATTCGCTAAAAATACAAAATATAGTTCAACCCAAAGTAAAAACCCTTATCTTTTCCCCCTTGTGACTGGTTCATATCTTTAAGGGTGAAAAAACAAAAAACAAAAAAAAAAAATAAATTGCCCTTTTTTTTTTAAAAAAAAAGCAGTGTTCAATACGGCATTCCCCCTGAATATACGGTTCTTTTCCAATATTATCGATATGTCGTAACTATCCGTTTGTACGTGTATATCACTGGGACATATGAACTACAGTATATTGATTTCGTGTGTTTCACTGGTTTCCAGACGTTTTGTTTTGGTTTGGTAAAACTGTTTCCTTTTTTTCGTTTTTGCGTATAACTATATTGGTTGGTTCTAAAATGGTTTGCGTATGACCATTTGGTTTTATCCTCTTAAACCCGGGTTTATTGGGGCCTTCGGGTTTCACTTGAACTCTATTGTTTGTATGTGGCACAAACGGGTTTTTTTTGGGGGGAACCCTATTAATTTTAGAACTAATTTGGTTTCGGGGCCCTTTTTTTCACATCTTGCGGAAATGGGGGGGGAAAACCCCGGGTCACCTTGAGTCATGGAAAAGGGAAAAAGATTTGTTTAGCCCTCTCTTTCGGCCTTAATTTTTCCACCTCTTTTTAAAGGATTTTATTTTTTAATTTAAAAAATTTCCCAGCTTTTTGAACCAAATAAGTTAGGTAAGATTGGGGTTTTTTTTGCCCATCTACAGGGGCTTTTAAGGGACGTTCACCAGTTTTACCAAAGGTAAACAACAACTTTCATTGGGGTTTTTTTGAACAAAGTTTAAATTTTACTAGACATTTAAATTTGGGGGCCCCCCCCGCATGGGGGGAAACCCCCTACCTGAGTTTTTTCAGCGGTTTTTCCCAGGAACAAATTTAAAACCCAATACCACCCAAGCGAAAATTTACGTATTTTTTGGGGCTTTAAATTTAAATGGCTGGGCATTAACTTGGTGCAGGGTATACTCAGGACATTTATTTTTAAAAGATTTAACAATTTTCCCCTGGGCCAAAAATGGGAATTTTATTTTTTAAATAATGTATCAAGATCGGAATTTAAAATGAAATTTTCCCTTTTATTTTAATGAAAAAAAGTTTTAAAAATGGGGTAGGACGAACTTAATTATGGGATTTTAATAAAAGCAGGAAGATAATTACCATATTTAAGGGAAATTTAAAAAATTTTTAACCTCAAGGACCCAAAAAGGTTAATTTTTTCAAAATTTTATCCCGTTTTTAAGTGCTTTGTGCTGTAAAAAATTTTCCTCTAAAAAAGAAAAAAAGTTTTTTTCAAATTGGAATAATTATACTGCAAGCTTTTTCTGGAAATTACTTTTGGGGTAGTTGCCCCCGCTTGGGGTGCCCCCACTTCGCTGTTCATTTTTAAATTTTGGGGAAAAATTAAAGAAAATTCCCCAACCCTTAAGACATTTTCGGGGTTCAAAAAAGTCGTTTAGAAAGGCATTTTCTTTTTCTTTTTATGAAAAAGATTTTCCCACAAATTATCAATGGAAATTTTAAAATTTGGGTTTTTGTGTACATTTTTTCAACTCAAATTCTAAAAGAAAAACCCCCAAAAAGGGTGTTGCCCCCATATTCCCCCGAAATTTTTTTCTTTTTTCAAAAATTTTTTGGCTAGAAAAAATTCTTTTTGGGTTATTTTTAAATTCCCCCAGTTCCCCGCATTACCTCAAATTTCTTTTTTTCCCACCCCCCTTGGGCTGTTAAGGAACTCTTGTTGTGGACCTCCTTTCAGCTTGCCCCCAAACTCAAAGGGGTTAATCGCCCCCTTTACCTTGGCTTCATTTTTTAGGCAGGGCCCCCTGTTTTTTTTTGAAAAACCTTCCCCCTTTGGTCCAATGCTGGGCATGCTCTTGAATTTTTATTTTTCCCCTTACCCGGCATTTCAATATTTTTTTTTCCAAATCTTTGTCCCCTCTGACTTTGAGACCCGCCCCAGGGGGAACAAGAAACACCCCTCGTTTGTTTTGCCAAACCCCATTTTTATTCTTTTTTTGGGGCCTGGGTTTTGCACAGGCTTTTTTTTAAAAACCAAAAACCTTCTTTTTTAAATCTAAAAAAGTTTATTTTGCTTTGGAAAGGAAGCATAAAAAAAAGGGAAAAAAACTACAAAAATTTTTTTTGTTTGGGCAATTTAAGGGGTTTCACCCCCCTTGTTTGAAACGTTTTGGGAAATTTAAATTGGTGGAAAACCCTTTTTTTTTCCCTTCCCCACATAGTAAAACCGGGTGGTTTCCAATCCCCCTTTTTCTTTAAAAAAATTGAAGCTACTCTGTGTCATTTAAACGCCTTTTTAAAAGAAAAAGATTTCCAAAAGGGTTTGAAAAGAAACTCAAATTTCTGGGGTTGAGGGCAAAATTTTTTCCCCCAAAAAATAAATTTGATGGGAAAATTTGGGGTTGTTTCTCATTTTAAACTTTATTTCTCCCAAAAAATGTAAAAAACCCCGCCCTTTTTTATAAAAATTTTCCCCCAAAGATGGCTTTATTGAAAGGGGGCCTAAAAAAAAAAAAAGCAACATTAATTAACATGAATGGTAAGGGCCTGGGCCCTTTTACAAAAATTTGGTGGGTAAAACCTTTTGGGTTCCAAAAAGACCCAAACCCCTTAAACACCCACAAAACAAAAAGTTTTTTTTTTTTTTAAAAATTAAATGTTCCCCAACTTTTTATTAATTTGGAAATGTTTTGTTACAGGGTAAAAAAAAAGAAAAAAACGAAAATGGGGGCCACAGTTTTAGGGCCCCAAAATTTAGGAAATTAAATTTATACGGTTGTTTTTTAAAAAAAGTTTAAAAAATGTTTAAAATAATTTTTAGGGTGTTTTTAAAGCCCCCTTTTTTGTTCCCTTTCGGAAATTATTTTAAGCTTCACAGGGGCCCCTCACCCCTTCTTTTTCTTTTGGCAAGGAAAATATTTGGGATTGGTTAATTTGGGAAAAGGGTTTCCCTTATTTGAAAAGAATTAGCTTTTAAAACCCAAAGTTTTAAATCAATCGGAAATGTTAACAAAAAGGGAATTCGCTTTTCAGTTAATTTTTGCATAAAATTCAACTTGAATGAAGCTTTTGGTGGCCGAAATGGTTGGGGTTTTGCACTAAAACGGGTAAATTTCAATTTTTTGAGAAAGGGCTACTTTTGCTAAAAAAATTTTTTAAATAAAAAAAACGGTCCCAAAATTTTTCTTTTAAAAAATTTGAAAATTTTTAAAAAAAACAAAAAATTCAATTAAAAAATTTTCCCCTAAAAAAATTTTTTTTTTTTTTTTTTTTTTTTTTTTTTTTTTTTTTTTTTTTTTTTTTTTTTTTTTTACTTCCCCAAAAAAAAACAACTTTTTTTTTTTTTTAATCCTAAATGCAAAAAAAATCAAGGGGGATTCCGACCTAACATATATCAAACAGTCCTCTTTGTATTTAGGTTTTGAAGGACTTGATGATGATGGTCACGTAGACTTCGCTTTCAGTCCATCAATGTTGGTCATCATGATGCTTGGTAGGTGGAGGTGGCAGGCTGCCACCAAAGAAACCAGAAAGAACAGAAGAGAGTAGGGACACAGATTTTAGAGCCACTATGAATAGTTATGATGATGAATTGACTGCAGAGTATCGGATTAAGTTAAATTACAATTAAAATGAAGTTATAAAGGCCATGTTAAAGTAATGTGTTTTCAGCAGTGTTTTAAAGTGCTCCACTGTATCAGCCTGGTGAATTCTATTGGCAGGCTATTCCAGATTTTAGATGCATAACAGAAGCGCCTCACCACTTCTTAAGTTTAGCTTTTGGAATTCTAAGGAGACAATCATTTGAGGATCTAAGGTTACGATTTGGAATATAAGGTGTCAGACATTCCGATATATAAGATGGAGCAAGATTATTTAAGGCTTTATAAACCATAAGCAGAATTTTAAAGTCAATCCTGAATGACCAGGTAACCAGTGTAGTGACATCAAAACTGGAGAAATGTGCTCGGATTTTCTTTTCCTAGTTAGGATTTTTAGCAGCTGCATCCTGCAATCTTGCAAGTGATTTATGTCTTTTGGGTGGTCCTGAGAGGGTGCGTTCAGTAATCTAGTCGACTAAAACAAAGTGTGAACTAATTTCCAGCATCTTTCAATGATATAAGAGGTCTAACTTTTGCTATGTTTCTTAAGTGAAAAATGCTGTCCTAGTGGTCTGATGAATATGTGATTTAAAATTCAGATTACAGTCAACGGTTACCCTAAGTTTTTACTTCCATCTTAACTTTTAATCCTAATGCATCAAGTTTAGTTCTGATAACCTCATTGAATCCATTATTGCCAATTACTAAAATTTCAGTTTCTCTTTATTTAGTTTGAGAAATTACTATTCATCCATTCAGAAATACAAGTCAGACATTGTGTTAGTGTATCGAGAGAGTCGGGTCACAGGTGCTATTGATAAGTACAGCTGTGTGTCATCAGCATAGCTGTGGTAACTCACGTTGTAACCTGAGATAATCTGACCTAACGGAGCATGTAGATTGAGAAGAGCAGGAACCAGGATAGAGCCTTGTGGACCACCATATCGGATATCATGTGTCTTGAGATGTGATTACCAGAAGTCACAAAGAATTTTCTCCTGCTCGGTAGGATTTAAACCAATTTAAGACACTGCCAGAGAGGCCCACCCATTGACTAAGGCGATTTCTAAGAATATTATGATCAATGGTGTCAAATGCAGCACTCAGATCTAAGAGGATGAGAACAGATAAATGGCCTCTGTCTGCATTTACCCGCAAGTCATTTACTACTTTAACGAGTGCAGTTTCTGTGTTGTGATTTGTTCTAAAACCTGACTGAAATTTATCAAGAATAGCAGGTTTATTGAGGTGTCATTTAACTTCATAATGACTCCTCTCTCAGAATTTACTTAAGAAAGGCAGGTTAGAGATGGGTCTAAAATTTTCAAAAGCAGAGGGTCAAGATTATGTTTTCTTAAGAAGGGTTTAACTACAGCAGTCTTAAGACAGTCTGGAAGACCCCAGTATCTAATGACAATTTACTATGTCAAGAATATTAACAATTACGCCTGATACTTCTTTGAAAAACCTTGTTGGTATCGGGTCAAGGGACGCTGGTGGAGGTTTCAGTTGAGAGAATATCCTATGTAATTCAGGTAAATCTATCCTGGTGAAAGAGTTTAATTTGTTTATAATGGAGTACCGGGGATTTGGAGGTGTGCAGTGTTGGGGAGATATACTATGTTATCTCTAATATCATTAATTTTTTATTGAAAAATACAGCAATGTTCTCACAGATTTCACTGGAAGTATTCTGGGGCATTCATTTGTGTTACCTGGTTTAACAGACAATCAATTCGTAGAAAATAAGACTCTGGGATTACTAGCATTGTTATTTATAATATTAGAAATAGCAGGGCCTCTCAAGACGGACAGTGTTATTGTATTCTGTTATTTTAATCTTCAGTATCTCATAATGAATAGTTAGTTTAGTTTTCCTCCATTTACGCTCACAGCTCATGACATGTTCTTTTAAATCAGACACTCTTTGGGTCTTCCATGGTATAACAATGCTAGAAGACTGTTTAACTGTCTTTTCAGGTGTAACATATGTCAACAGCAGCTCTCACTTTAGTATTAAATTTTTCACATCTTTACTATTTACATTATCCTAGCTATTATAATTAGACTATAAATGGACTGATTGTTAGAATGTTTGTAGTTTTAAAGCTGCTGATGAGTCAAAGCGTTTTTAACAATATGCTTCTCATGAGTGTTTTCTATCTTTATTTCTATATTAAATAGTAGATGGAAATGGTCTGATAGACGAATATCAATGACCTGCTTTTATATCAACTTTAAGTCCTTTAGCAATCACTAAGTCTAACGTATGACCTGCTTTATGTGTAGGCTGATTAACGACGTCTCAAATCAAAAGAGTCCAGGAGGTTCATGAACTCTTTTACTGAACAAGTCCTTCACCTGTCTGTGCGGCACGGGGGCACTGGGCGAATCTAACCAGTAGTATCTAAATATTGTATGTTGGATAAAGGCGTTAGTAAATGAGAATATTTAGCTTCTGAATGAATAACTGGTTCAAAAGTTGGTGAAAACCTGGCTGGATGGAAAACAAACTGAAGAAAAAAGAAGACGGCCGAAACTACCCCGCTGGTTTTTAACGACCCAAAGATTCTGAAAAA